>NC_060188.1:78122617-78422617 GCF_021184085.1 Oncorhynchus gorbuscha | reverse complement strand
CAAATCAGAGCCTTTTCTCCCCTCCACCACTCAGTCACAAATCAGAGCCTTTTCTCCCCTCCACCACTCAGTCACAAATCAGAGTCTTTTCTCCCCTCCACCACTCAGTCACAAATCAGAGCCTTTTCTCCAACTCCATAACACTAGATTATAGTCAATTCAGGAAGTATACTGAAATTCCAATTCCAATTCTCTAAACGATTTTCAATTAGGAAAATGTGGAATTGGAATTTGGTTTAATTTAATTTTAAATGGAATTCACCCCAATCCTGGTTGAGATACTCAGTGGCTGGAGAGCACTGATTTTAATATGGAATATTCAAAAAGGAGATCATTTCCAAACCCGTCTGAACCCTACCGCTCTCCTCATCTATCTCTCCACTTCTCATACATCTCTCCTCCACCTCTCCTCCTCCTCCATCTCTCCACCACTTCTCCTACTCCACCTCTTCTCCTCCAGCTCTCAACCACTTCTCTTCCATTTCTCCTCCACCACTTCTCCTCCTTCCTATCCCCCTTAATTAAATGTGCACTTCATTCATGTAAATTGAGGGGCTTTAATGCCCTTGTTGAAATTCTGAAGAAAGTGCAGTCGCCTTGCGAAATGCTCCAGCATCATTGCAAATGAGATTACGGACCAAGAAAGGCAGTAAAATTAGAATGATAATGGTTGATATGGCTCCATGACAGGCATGACTATTCAAGGATCAATGGGATGTCGAATGATTTTGCGAAGCCCACTCTCAAAGGCTGGGGACAAACGTCAGACTACAGATGTGCCTTTTGGAAGCACTTTAAATTAGTTTAATTTGGTAAATGGTAGGGATTTAGAAGCTCTTAGCCCGGCTGTAACAAGACAAGAATATATTGAAATGTTTTGCTGTTCTTTTTATAAGCATAAAATGGGATTGGGCTGTTTTGCATTCGCAACAAGTCAACGTTTTTTCTTCATTGTTTTCTCTCTTTTTTATAGATTGCATTTGTATCCGCCATCCTTCCCTCCTCTATGTAGTTTAGAATGAAGACTTTTTCACGGCTGCTTTTTAACTCACCTTAATCCTTTTAAAAGTGGAAGGGGTGGGTTCATTTCAATCCCACTAATCTAATCATTGACACCAATTACAAGGTAATTATTAAAGCCCAATAACTGAAATAAGGCTAAGGACATTTTTATTTAAAGTCAGACTTTAAAGATGTATTTGTTTTCTCCATTCCTGGCACTTCTCCTTGACGTGTGAGGAAGATGGGCTAAGAATATCAAAAAGACAGCCAGCACTCGCAAATAAAGCAGAACTTTGATAGATTTTTTCAATTTCAGCTATCATGAGAGTGATGATGAATACAACAGTATTCAGAGTAGGAAGAGGACCAGAAAGACAGCCAGGGAGTGTCAAACTGCCCCCTGCTCACTGGATGCAAATGACTGAGGTTGAACACTGAACACTCTGGTTCTTGCTGGTCAGTCCCTTAAGCCCCGACCAACAGCTTTGATTCAGCCTCCATTTGTCCAGTAATCTGACATCACTGATTTAATAAGTTTACTCTGTGGGTAAACAGGCCGACATGGGGCTCTTCTGAAAGGAATGGGACAGAAGGCGGTGGTCTGGGTGGGAAGGGGGGCTAAGAGCATGGGTCGGTGAGAGGAAGTGACTTTTAAATGCTGTGCTCCTTCCACTTTGTAAAAGCAAATGTTAGGATGAAAATGAGTGCTGTGCCTACAGTACAAGCAGTTTATAGAGGATGAAGAATATTTTTGTTTTTTGAATTAGACTTAAAATTAGTTTAAATTGATCATAATACAGAGTTAATGTATTGCTTTAGCTTGGTGTTCTTTTAAAATTACTCTGTTTTAAAATTTAATGTAAAAGAAAGCAAATAATTGTCTTTGACAAATGTATTCTAATATGACCTTTACTGTTCATTAACAGTAAACCCAAGATATGACCACCCTATCCCCAATGACCAGAGTAAAGTCCTCATAATCCCATACTTTTATTACAGTCCACAAATTCCCAGAATATCCCCTTGAATATTCAACAGACCATTGAAATCGTTAGGATCACCATGGACACCCATCTGTGATCTCCACAGCAGCAGGTGGGTGGGTAGGGCAGAGGGGTCCAACATTGGTCCTCGCTATCCGGGATTCTTGGGAAGTCCCTACCCCATTGAAGTTGAAATGTAAAATGGTTAAGGTAAGGGTTAAGGTTAGGGTTAGGTAAGTATTATGGTTATGGTTATGGTTAGGGTTAGAGTTAAAATGAAGGATAGGGTAAGGGTTAACCTTTTATTGCAGTGGGCTAAATCAGGGTCACACAGTGTTTCTTGGTAGTCTTAAACAAATCTACTTTGAAACAAAAGTATATACCTCACACACATGGTTATGGGCTTAAAAAAAGAATACCCCTGTACCATGTCAAATGTATAGATGGAATGTATTCCATTTTCAGTTTGCATCCCAATATTGCACTTTATATACTTCACAGAAGACTGATATATGATAAAACCCTTTTACATAGAAACACCGGATTTCCTGCGTTTAAAAAATATATATGTTTATTAATTATGAAATTATGCAAAATATAAATAACATTCCACCCATGAGTCCACTAGAGGGTAAGTTGGTCAGTTAACTGCAGGAAATGGTTTTAAGGTAAAGTTTACCATATTCTTCCCAGTCCAAACAGTTCACAGATATATTATGATGAAATGTTGTGACCCTTTTGTTTGTTTTAGTGTACTGCAGCATTCTGCAGTTTTTCGGGGGGGCTGTTCGAGCCCACCACATTTTTCCTTGAGGCTTGTCGAAATTTGGTAACCAAAGTCTACGCTCCTTTGTCTGTGATTGGTCAACAGTAGAGTTTCATCAATCGAGTGTTTGTTGTCATTCAACGACAGACGGCAAGTTTTCATGCAACTGTTTTTTAACTTGAGAAATTCCGCACCAAACATCTTAGTTAGATGTAAAATTGCATGATTAAAACATCCTCAGCAAAGAGACGTCAAAATGAATTACAGATTTCTTGAGTTATCGTAAGTTCATTGGGACTATTTTGAGGAAGTGTACTGGTTATGTTGTTAATACAGCGTTTCAAGAATGGCAAACAGTTTTTATTTTAAGGGAGTATGCGAGCACAGACATTTATTTCACTTAGCCGAATTCTGCTGACAAACTGATGACAAAATGAACCTATATATGCAGAATCCTTTAGGGTTAGGGTTTAGGGGGTATGGACATCCCAAGGGTCCCAGATAGCACTAACTATCTCCAATGCCACCCCTGTGATTGCCAAGAGCAGATGAGGTGAAAAGGCAATAGTGGAGAGGGGCTGCTTTCTACCTTACAAGTTTTATTATTGGCCATTTAACCCCAGCTTCAAGGCATGTCTACAGGTAAACATGGGTGACAGACCAAGCCAGACCAGCCTTGGTCACTTAACCTAACACCTTACAACTACGCTGTAGCACATTGAGAACAGGCTTCCTATGGGAATATGGGATAACATCCAAAGGCTGTTTGACTCAGAGCAAAGCTACTGATTGGAAATAGAAATATATCCATGTATGTGTATTATTTCCATTTATTTTACGGGGGTTGGTGGCTTTATATTTTCTCAACACAGTTACATTTAAGATTAGGTCACTTAGCCAATGCTCTTATCCACAGCAATTAGGGTTAAGTGCCTTTCTGAAGAGCACATCGGCAGATTTTCACCTAGTCACCTCAGGGATTCAAACCAGCGACCCTTTGGTTACTGGCCCAACGCTCTTAACCACTAGGTTACCTGCTATAAGACACAGAGAAGCACCCTATGCTGCACTAATCTAACTGCTGCTGTGATGTTCAGGTGAAGCACCTATCGTCAGCAGCATTATCTGGGAGGTTCAGGTGAAGCGCCTATCGTCAGCAGCTTTATCTGGGAGGGTCAGGGAAGCACCTATTGTCAGCAGCGTAATCTGGGAGGGTCAGGGAAGCACCTATTGTCAGCAGCTTTACCTGGGAGGGTCAGGGAAGCACCTATTGTCAGCAGCGTAATCTGGGAGGGTCAGGGAAACACCTATTGTCAGCAGCGTAATCTGGGAGGTTCAGGTGAAGAACCTATCGTCAGCAGCTTTATCTGGGAGGTTACGCAGAAAGCAGACCTGGGCCGAGACAAGTGGCAACTGGCAGACCCATGATCAGCTTCCAGTGTAATTAAGGTGTCACATCAACAAGCAAGGCCACTGTGTCACAGTGAGGGCAGTCACTGTGACACAGTGGCCTTGCTTGTTGATGTTACCCTGGAGCCATAGCTACCCATAGCTACCCCTGCTACCCTGGAGCCATAGCATCATTACAAACAGATCTGCTGGAATAATGAATTAACCTGTAACTGGCATGGTATTAAATGAACACCAGCCATGTGCATGTTAACATGTGGTTCATTCATCTGTTTATCTCACAAAAGACCACGCCAGGTACAGGTATATTTAATCAAAGTATGGTATGGGTTTTAAATACACTATATCAACCCACTACTGTAATATTGTGAATCTTTGGGTTGGAGTTTTGAATATATGTAGCAAGCCATCATTTCATGCATGTTTTTATCATTAAATGTGTATTTTGGAGAAAAGATCCCCCTACACCAGTGCTCTCCAACCCTGTTCCTGGAGAACTACCCCCCAGTTGTAACTAACCTGATTCAGCTTATCAACCAGGTAATTGTTAGAATCAGGTGTGCTAGATTGGGGTTGGAGTGAAAACCTACAGGACTGTAGCTCGCCAGGAACTGGGTTGGAGTGAATACCTAAAGGACTGTAGCTCTCCAAGAACAGGGTTGAAGTGAAAACCTACAGGACTGTAGCTCTCCAAGAACAGGGTTGAAGTCAAAACCTACAGGACTGTAGCTCTCCAAGAACAGGGTTGAGGTGACAACCTACAGGACTGTAGCTCTCCAGAAACAGGGTTGGAGTGAAAACCGGGTTGGAGAGCCCTGCTCTACACACTGTCCCTCTCCGTCACACACACAGAAGTACATTTATTATTTCCTACTTTCTTCGTAACCTTTAGCAACCGTTTCACAAAAACACAAACACACCAACACACCCACCAATGCATTCACCAACACACACACACCAAGACACCTAACTCTCTCTCTCGCGCGCTCTCTCTGTCATTCTCTCTTTCTCTCTCTCTCTCTTTTTCTCCCTCTCTCTCTCAATGCAGACATTCTCTGGCAAGGATGCATGTGTCCCACAGTGGTGTATCAATGGCAAAAAGTGGAATTAGTCATTCTAAATCATGCAGCTGTGGTCAAAGAGATCTCCTTCCGAAAATCATTAAACAATCATGTATTCCCATTGATTTATTCTAAATACCTGAGCAGGGACCAGATTAAATAAGGGGAAGAGTAGGCTAATGCAGATGAAACAGCTGAAGGATGGGTGGTCCTCTGGGACAGATTTTGTCGTAATCAGAGGGAAACAATACTGCTGCATTACCAGCCTACACAGGTCTATTAAGACTTTTTTGCTTGATAGATTTTTTTAGTTCAGATACAGTGTGGCATATTAAATGGAATTTACTCATGGCACTATTACATCTATGTTTTAAACATCAGATAAGCCCAAGGACAAGGTGAACAATCCTGCTGCTCCTCTCCTGAGGGGTATCCTACCAAGCAAGCTAGATCTACTCAGGGTTTTCTAAAGCTAACCAGCTTTTAGAAGTGCCGTCTTTATTTGATTACTTATCGTTGCTTAATGCTTAATGCTGTCTTTGGTGTGCTTTTGTGTGCTTTGGTGTGCTTTTCAACACACAAGCACCTTTTTCCCACTCCTATCGATACAATTTGTCATGTCTACTCCTGCTCCTCCCCTCCGGCATTCGACGTAGCCGGTTTACTAACCACCGGCCCTGGCCATCATTACGCACATCTGCACCTCATCATCAGATACACCTGTACTCTATCACCTTCCTGATTATTCCACATATATATATATATATATAAATATAAACTCAGCAAAAAATAAATGTCCCTTTTTCAGGACCCTGTCTTTTAAAGATAATTTGTAAAAATTTGTAAAAATCCAAATAACACAGATCTTCATTGTAAAGTGTCTAAACACTGTTTCCCATGCTTGTTCAATGAACCATAAACAATTATTGAACATGCACCCGTGGAACGGACATTAAGACACCAACAGCTTACAGACGGTAGGCAATTAAGGTCACAGTTATTCCAACAGTTATTGTTTACAGGCAGATTATTTCACTTATAATTCACTGTATCACAATTCCAGCGGGTCAGAAATTTACATACACTAAGTTGACTGCCTTTAAACAGCTTGGAAAATACCAGAAAATTATGTCATGGCTTTAGAAGCTTCTGACATCATTTGAGTCAATTGGAGGTGTACCTGTGGATGTATTTCAAGGCCTACCTTCAAACTCTGTCTCTCATTGCTTGGCATCATGGGAAAATCAAAAGAAATCAGCCAAGACCTCAGAATTTTTTTTGTAGACCTCCACAAGTCTGGTTCATCCTTGGGAGCAATTTCCAAACGCCTGTAGGTACCACATTCATCTGTACAAACAATAGTATGCAAGTATGAACATTATGGGACCACACAGCTGTCATACCGCTCAGGAAGGAGACGCGTCCTGTCTCCCAGAGATGACCATCCTTTGGTGCGAAAAGTGCAAATCAATCCCAGAACAACAGAAAAGGACCTTGTGAAGATGCTAAAAGTATCTATATCCACAGTAAAAATTAGTCCTATGTCAACATACCCTGAAAGGCCACTAGGCAAGGAAGAAGCCACTGCTCCAAAACCGCCTTAAAAAAGCCAGACTACGGTTTGCAACTGCACATGAAGGACAAAGATCGTAACTTTTTGGAGAAATATCCTCTGGTCTGATGAAACAAAAATAGAACTGTTTGGCCATAATGACCATCGTTATGTTTGGAGAAAAAAGGGGGAGGCTTGCAAGCCGAAGAACACCATCCCAACCGTGAAGCACGGGGCTGGCAGCATCATGTTGTGGGGGTGCTTGCTGCAGGAGGGACTGGTGCACTTCACAAAATAGATGGCATCATGAGGGATGAAAATTATGTTGATATATTGAAGAAACATCTTAAGACATCAGTCAGGAAGTTAAAGCTTGGTCGCAAAATGGCCTTCCAAATGAACAATCACCCCAAGCATACTTCCAAAGTTGTGGCAAAATGGCTTAAGGACAACAAAGTCAAGGTATTGGAGTGGCCATCACAAAGCCCTGACCTCAATCCTATAGAACATGTGTTGTCAGAACTGAAATAGCATGTGCGAGCAAGGAGGCCTACAAACCTGACTCAGTTACACCAGCTCTGTCAGGAGGAATGGGCCAACATTCACCCAACTTATTGTGGGAAGCTTGTGGAAAGCTACCTGAAATGTTTGACCCAAGTTAAACAATTTAAAGGCAATGCTACCAAATACTAATTGAGTGTATGTAAACTTCTGACCCACTGGGAATGTGATGAAAGAAATTAAAGCTGAAATAAATCATTCTCTCTACTATTATTCTGACATTTCACATTCTTAAAATAAAGTGGTGATCCTAACTGGCCTAAAACAGGGATTTTTACTAGGATTAAATGTCAGGAATTGTGAAAAACTTAGTTTAAATGTATTTGACTTAGGTGTATGTAAACTTCTGACTTCAACTGTATGTAATATGTATAGTTCATTGGTCCTCAACTCATGACTCAGTCATTTCATTCAGGGTAAGTGGAGCTAGCTGTAAATTAACTTGTCCCGGAGCAGGTTAGTTCAGAATGATTCGTTGCCATAAAAATGTATCTGGCTAAAAGGTAAGCCACTTTCATATGGCCGGTTATCCTGAGTTGAACTCACTAACTCCTCAAACCTACTTCTGGCCTGGCTGAGACCAACATAAACAAAACGGATGAAAGTGGTGTGTCTGGATCCTGTGAAGGAAGACTTCCAATAGAAGAAGAATCATTATGGATTTAGAATTATTGTCATAATCATGACGTATCTGTCTTTATTGTGCTTCTAATTTTCACCATACAGCCTTTTGGAGACTATGTAATATTGATCAAATCAAATCAAATTGTATTTGTCACATACACATGGTTAGCAGATGTTAATGCGAGTGTAGCGAAATGCTTGTGCTTCTAGTTCCGACAATGCAGTAATAACCAACAAGTAATCTAACTAACAATTCCAAAACTACTGTCTTATACACAGTGTAAGGGGATAAAGACTATGTACATAAAGATATATGAATGAGTGATGGTACAGAGCAGCATAGGCAAGATACAGTAGATGGTATCGAGTACAGTATATACATATGAGATGAGAATGTAAACAAAGTGGCATAGTTAAAGTGGCTAGTGATACATGTATTACATAAGGATGCAGTCGATGATATAGAGTACAGTATATACGTATGCATATGAGATGAATAATGTAGGGTATGTAACATTATATTAGGTAGCATTGTTTAAAGTGGCTAGTGATATATTTTCTATCATTTCCCATCAATTCCCATTATTAAAGTGGCTGGAGTTGAGTCAGTGTCAGTGTGTTGGAAGCAGCCACTCAATGTTAGTGGTGGCTGTTTAACAGTCTGATGGCCTTGAGATAGAAGCTGTTTTTCAGTCTCTCGGTCCCAGCTTTGATGCACCTGTACTGACCTCGCCTTCTGGATGATAGCGGGGTGAACAGGCAGTGGCTCGGGTGGTTGTTGTCCTTGATGATCTTTATGGCCTTCCTGTAACATCGGGTGGTGTAGGTGTCCTGGAGGGCAGGTAGTTTGCCCCCGGTGATGCGTTGTGCAGACCTCACTACCCTCTGGAGAGCCTTGCGGTTGTGGGCGGAGCAGTTGCCGTACCAGGCGGTGATACAGCCCGCCAGGATGCTCTCGATTGTGCATCTGTAGAAGTTTGTGAGTGCTTTTGGTGACAAGCCAAATTTCTTCAGCCTCCTGATGGTTGAAGAGGCGCTGCTGCGCCTTCTTCACGATGCTGTCTGTGTGAGTGGACCAATTCAGTTTGTCTGTGATGTGTATGCCGAGGAACTTAAAACTTACTACCCTCTCCACTACTGTTTCATCAATGTGGATAGGGGGGTATTCCCTCTGCTGTTTCCTGAAGTCTACAATCATCTCCTTAGTTTTGTTGACGTTGAGTGTGAGGTTATTTTCCTGACACCACACTCCGAGGGCCCTCACCTCCTCCCTGTAGGCCGTCTCATCGTTGTTGGTAATCAAGCCTACCACTGTTGTGTCGTCCGCAAACTTGATTATTGAGTTGGAGGCGTGCGTGGCCACGCAGTCGTGGGTGAACAGGGAGTACAGGAGAGGGCTCAGAACGCACCTTTGTGGGGCCCCAGTGTTGAGGATCAGCAGGGTGGAGATGTTGTTGCCTACCCTCACCACCTGGGGGCGGCCCGTCTTGAAGTCCAGTACCCAGTTGCACAGGGCGGGGTCGAGACCCAGGTCTCGAGCTTGATGACGAGCTTGGAGGGTACTATGGTGTTGAAAGCCGAGCTGTAGTCGATGAACAGCATTCTCACATAGGTATTCCTCTTGTCCAGATGGGTTAGGGCAGTGTGCAGTGTGGTTGAGATTGCATCGTCTGTGGACCTATTTGGGTGGTAAGCAAATTGGAGTGGGTCTAGGGTGTCAGGTAGGGTGGAGGTGATATGGTCCTTGACTAGTCTCTCAAAGCACTTCATGATGACGGAAGTGAGTGCTACGGGGCAGTAGTCGTTTAGCTCAGTTACCTTAGCTTTCTTGGGAACAGGAACAATGGTGGCCCTCTTGAAGCATGTGGGAACAGCAGACTGGTATAGGGATTGATTGAATATGTCCGTAAACACACCGGCCAGCTGGTCTGCGCATGCTCTGAGGGCGCGGCTGGGGATGCCGTCTGGGCCTGCAGCCTTGCGAGGGTTAACACGTTTACATTTTTTACTCACCTCGGCTGCAGTGAAGGAGAGTCCGCATGTTTTCGTTGCAGGCCGTGTCAGTGGCACTGTATTGTCCTCAAAGCGGGCAAAAAAGTTATTTAGTCTGCCTGGGAGCAAGACATCCTGGTCCGTGACTGGGCTGGTTTTCTTCTTGTAGTCCGTGATTGACTGTAGACCCTGCCACATACCTCTTGTGTCTGAGCCGTTGAATTGAGATTCTACTTTGTCTCTATACTGACGCTTAGCTTGTTTGATAGCCTTGCGGAGGGAATAGCTGCACTGTTTGTATTCGGTCATGTTACCAGTCACCTTGCCCTGATTAAAAGCAGTGGTTCGCGCTTTCAGTTTCACGCGAATGCTGCCATCAATCCACGGTTTCTGGTTAGGGAATGTTGTAATCGTTGCTATGGGAACGACATCTTCAACGCACGTTCTAATGAACTCGCACACCGAATCAGTGTATTCGTCAATGTTGTTATCTGACGCAATACGAAACATATCCCAGTCCACGTGATGGAAGCAGTCTTGGAGTGTGGAATCAGCTTGGTCGGACACGCGTTGGACAGACCTCAGCGTGGGAGCCTCTTGTTTTAGTTTCCATCTGTAGGCAGGGATCAACAAAATGGAGTCGTGGTCAGCTTTTCCGAAAGGAGGGCGGGGCAGGGCCTTATATGCGTCGTGGAAGTTAGAGTAACAATGATCCAAGGTTTTTCCAGCCCTGGTTGCGCAATCGATATGCTGATACAATTTAGGGAGTCTTGTTTTCATATTAGCCTTGTTAAAATCCCCAGCTACAATGAATGCAGCCTCAGGATGTATGGATTCCAGTTTGCAAAGAGTCAAATAAAGTTTGTTCAGAGCCATCGATGTGTCTGCTTGGGGGGGAATATATACGGCTGTGATTACAATCGAAGAGAATTCTCTTGGTAGATAATGTGGTCGACATTTGATCGTGAGGAATTCTAAATCAGGTGAACAGAAGGATTTGAGTTCCTGTATGTTTCTTTGATCACACCACGTCTCGTTAGCCATAAGGCATACGCCCCCGCCCCTCTTCTTACCAGAAAGATGTTTGTTTCTGTCGGCGCGATGCGTGGAGAAACCCGTTGGCTGCACCGCCTCCGATAGCATCTCTCCAGTGAGCCATGTTTCCGTGAAGCAAAGAACGTTACAGTCTCTGATGTCCCTCTGGAATGCTACCCTTGCTCGGATTTCATCAACCTTGTTGTCAAGAGACTGGACATTGGCGAGAAGAATGCTAGGGAGTGGTGCACGATGTGCCCGTCTCCGGAGTCTGACCAGAAGACCGCCTCGTTTCCCTCTTTTACGGAGTCGTTTTCTTTTGGGGTCGCCGGCTGGGATCCATTCCGTTGTCCTGATTGAAAGGCAGAACACAGGATCTGCGTCGCGAAAATCATATTCTTGGTCGTACTGATGGTGAGTTGACGCTAATATTATATTCAGTAGTTCTTCTCGACTGTATGTAATGAAACCTAAGATGACCTGGGGTACTAATGTAAGAAATAACACGTAAAAAAACAAAAAACTGCATAGTTTCCTAGGAACGCGAAGCGAGGCGGCCATCTCTGTCAGCGCCGGAAGAATCCACCATACTATTGGAGACAATGTAATATTGATACACCATACAGACTATTGGAGACTATGTAATATTGATACACCATACTATTGGAGACTATGTAATATTGATACACCATACTATTGGAGACTATGTAATATTGATACACCATACTATTGGAGACTATGTAATATTGATACACCATACAGACTATTGGAGACTATGTAATATTGATACACCATACAGACTATTGGAGACTATGTAATATTGATACCCCATACAGACTATTGGAGACTATGTAATATTGATACACCATACAGACTATTGGAGACTATGTAATATTGATACACCATACAGACTATTGGAGACTATGTCATATTGATACACCATACAGACTATTGGAGACAATGTAATATTGATACACCATACTATTGGAGACTATGTCATATTGATACACCATACTATTGGAGACTATGTAATATTGATACACCATACTATTGGAGACTATGTAATATTGATACACCATACAGACTATTGGAGACTATGTCATATTGATACACCATACTATTGGAGACTATGTAATATTGATACACCATACTATTGGAGACTATGTAATATTGATACACCATACAGACTATTGGAGACTATGTCATATTGATACACCATACAGACTATTGGAGACTATGTAATATTGATACACCATACAGACTATTGGAGACTATGTCATATTGATACACCATACAGACTATTGGAGACTATGTAATATTGATACACCATACTATTGGAGACTATGTAATATTGATACACCATACTATTGGAGACTATGTAATATTGATACACCATACAGACTATTGGAGACTATGTCATATTGATACACCATACAGACTATTGGAGACTATGTAATATTGATACACCATACAGACTATTGGAGACTATGTCATATTGATACACCATACAGACTATTGGAGACTATGTAATATTGATACACCATACTATTGGAGACTATGTAATATTTATACACCATACTATTGGAGACTATGTAATATTGATACACCATACAGACTATTGGAGACTATGTCTTATTAATTCAACATCAATGATTGCAATTAAACTACTATCCATAAAAATATATGGGGAAATCATGAAGCATTACTATCATGTTGGACTCAGCTTGTTCTTCCTGTTATATCTGACTTTGAATAGTTTCATGTCAGACAATTACCTAATGAAATAGATGAATACAATTATCTGTTCCATCCAAACCAAGGCATGTACATTAGTTGGCTGATATGATAGGAAGCCAGAAATTCAGAGCTATAAATTGCAAAATATTTAAATAAGTACTCCAACTTATTTCTTAACTGTGTCGGCAGTGGAAAAAGCAGGGAATTTAAAACCCTGTAACTCATTTCCTGGGAGGAAATATTAATCAAGATAGATTAACCGTTTTGCACATTTGCTTAATGTCTCAAGGGAGACAGGGGGGGAGAACATATTTTAAGTTAGCACATCGATAACAAAGCTTTTACATCTTAAAAACCAGAGCTGAAAGCATAAGGAGATACTGTCATCTAAAGGCTTAGCGACTCAAATCATCCTGCAGCAGACACAGACAGTGATCACTTTTAGGATGTTAGAGAGGAAAATACCATGGCAAAAGAGATGTTCTTTATCTAGAAAGCACTGGACTTGTTTGTGGTTTAAGTAGAGATTAAAGTGAAGTTGTCTTTCTGGGAATAGAGAAATACACTGAGTGTACAAAACATTAAGAACACCTTCTCTTTCCATGACGAGGTGAATCCAGGTGAAAGCTATCATCACTTATTGATGTCACCTGTTAAATCCACTTCAATCAGTGTAGAAGAAGGAGAGGAGAAAGGTTAAAGAAGGATTTTTAAGCCTTGAGACGTATTGTGAATGTGTGCTATTTAGAGGGTGAATGGGCAAGACAAAATATTTAAGTGCCTTTGAATGGGGGAATGGTATTAGATGCCAGGTGCACTGGTTTGAGTGTGTCAAGAACTGCAACACTGCTGGGTTTTTCAAGCTCAACAATTTGCTGTGTATATCAAGAATGGTCCACCACCCAAAAGACATCCAGTAAACTTGACACCACTGTGGGAAGCATTGGAGTCAACATGGGCCAGCATCCCTGTGGAATGCTTTCGACACCTTGTAGAGTCCATCCCCTGATGAAAAGAAGGTGTAACTCAATATTAGGAAGTTGTTCTTAATGTTTTGTACAATCATTGTATACTGTAGCTTTCAAAAAGTCAGCTTTCTCTGTTATATGGGTGTTTTTCATTTAGTTGCAGTCACTGTAAAGTTTATTGAGTTGTAACCTGACAGTTGTGGACAGCACTTTGAGATGGTGCAGGGCTTTTTCTCTTGAAACTAAGCAAAGAGTCATTGTAACACTCAGTGAGTGGAGGTGGAGTGGCCCTATTCAAACAGCTGTGGGTCAACACAGACTCCACTCTGAGGAACATGCACTGTCATCTCCAGTATGTAACCATGGCCTGAAACACTAACCTGCTTTTCTTGACTTGGAAAAAGCAAGTAAATGCTAATTTCCCTGTTTTTTTTGTCTGAGGATTATTTAAATAAAATGTGCATCTTCTTTGGTCCATATTTTAAAGGGTCCTGGGTTGAATGATACGGTGTTCACCATTAAAACCTTTCAGATTTACAACTGGAAAATGTAACCCTGCCGCCGTTCAGGAAAGACTAGCTCTGTCTGTGACTGCTGGCCATTCCACAGAATTGATTAGCCTGAAGCTGTATTATTGATAAATGGCAGGGGCACTTAAGACATTGAAATAAAATTAAACACTGCAAAATTAAATTAATCAAGCATATTTGATTGTCAGTGGTAGATAATGTGATATACTGATATAATAGAATGTCATATGGTGCTGATGCTTGCAAACAAATGCAGAAATGCTTGTTGTTCACAGCCAATCACCTACTATCAGGGTTAAGATACAAATGGGATTCTGTGATTGTGAAAAGAAAGATTCTTAAATGGTCGATAGTATATGCTTCAGGATAGGGTTTCAGCATGGGAATATAGTTCATCATCAGGCTCAGTTAAAGTAATGTATTCTGCCTTTCTAGTCCACATCACATATAGGTCACATCAGACTGTTACGATCAACTAGGAGTGGTGGGTGGAATCAGGCGCAGAGTGCAGGGTTCAGTCTTTTTTTCAAATGTATTCCCCAGCGCAACAAAACAGTCACGCCAACACACAGGGCGTATATAAGTTGCCAGTCCAAACAACAGGACAAAATAGTCCGGAGAATAAATACACTAATAGCTCACACCATCAAACACAGAGTAACAACATCAAGCCCGCACAAATACCCAGCAGGCCTAGTGCCCTTAAATAACCTACAAACAAACCCTAATACAAAACAGGTGTACCCAATTACCCAATAACCAAAAACAAATGGAAAGGGAATCGATGGCAGCTAATAGGCCGGCGAGGACGACCACCGAGCACCGCCCGAACAGGAAGAGGCACCATCTTCGGTGAGGTTCGTGACACAGACAGATGAAGCCTCACAAGTAGCAAGAAAACTTTAATGAAAACTCAATGGCTCCAGCCATTACCACGAGCCCATCCTCCCCAATGATGGTGCCACCAACCTCCTGTGGTGTGTGTGTGTGTGTGTTTGTGTGTGTGTGTGTGTGTGTGTGTGTGTGTGTGTGTGTGTGTGTGTGTGTGTGTGTGTGTGTGTGTGTGTGTGTGTGTGTGTGTGTGTGTGTGTGTGTGTGTGTGTGTGTGTGTGTGTGTGTGTGTGTGTGTGTGTGTGTGTGTGTGTGTGTGTGTTAGACAGAGAAAGTTTATGCAGGTGCTAAAACCATATTTGATATAGCGCGGTTATGCTGAAGACCGACTCGGCACAAAATTCTTGAGTCGAGCCAATGGGCAGATCAATACTTCTTTAGCACAACCACACAAAATGAAAGCACTTTTCAGGGCTGAGGCGACTGCTCTGCCACTGCAATCTGCATCGAAGGCAAGATTGACTGTTCCAGAGGCTTTACTATGTAGGTAATCAATGAGGGTAGGAGTTGGGATGTAATGATTAACTCTATATCGTGGTTCCTTAGGCTGCCCTGAGGATGACTGGGACTCTGATAATGCTCTAGGAAGACACACAATCCATAAACAAGAGGCTCTCTTTAAGAGATTAGAAAATACTATTGATATGTCTCCTCATTATATGTGCCTCATGTATGGGCATAGTTGGTCCAATCTTTATGTACTTATTACAGGATGATTAATTCCCAACACATACACAGTGTTGCCGATGCATGCTATATTAAATCAAACCAACGTTTATTGGTCGCATACGTAGATTTGCAGGTGTTATGGCAGGTGCAGCAAAATGCTTGTTGCTAGTTCAGTAAAATGTCAAGTAAATCCAAATACACAAATAATTAAATAATAATCATAAAAAAGTGTCAAGAGAAGCCAGTTTGAGTTTGGCTTCACAACAATCACATCAAAAACCAAATGTCTTTGACAGAAAAATAATTTAATGGTTGGATCTTGTTGTGTGGTTTCCTCCGGTGGTTAAAAAGATAGCTACAATTGATCCTTCCCTAAATTAGCAATGGATGGAGATAGGGATTTGGACTTGAGGTTTTACTTAATTCTCAGTACTGGCCAATAACTATAACAACGATTCTGACGGCGATTCTTGTCTGAAATTATTAAAGTTCAATATGTAGCTAGATGTAGTAGGCTAATGTTAACTAGCTGGCTCATCGTTGCCCATGAAAGGAAGTTTGGCTAGTGAGCAAGCATTTTAGCCAGATAGCCTAGGCCAACAAAAACTAAAAGTGTGCACTGTTTTGGAAACATGGAAAAGGGGAGGGTGGCATTGGCATTTCTCTACATGTAAGGTGAGTCAACATGTTTTTTCTACTTGCAAGCATGCATGTATACACACACACACACACACACACACACACACACACACACACACACACACACACACACACACACACACACACACACACACACACATGCACATGCACATGCACAGACACAGACACATACACACGCACACACACACAGAGAGAAATCAGTACCATGGACAGCCACATCAAATATGTCATGTCTACTCCTGCTCCCCTCCTCCGGCACACGACATCACCGGTTTACTAACCACCAGTCCTGGCAATCCATCATTACACACACCTGGCAACCATCATTACGCACACCTGCGCCCCATCATGAGGCACACCTGGACTCCATCACTCCCTGATTACTTCCCCTTTATCTAGCACTCCGTTGTATCACCCATTAGGTAGTATTGTTTCCTGTTTTCATGTTTAGACGCCACTCCTATTTTTGTATTCACTCTATGTTTGTTACTATTAAGCTCATAGACTGCACCTGCCTCCTGACCTCGGGCATTTTCGTTACAAAATGTTGATTACGTTAATTGGATGAAATAATTGTTGTTGTCTTTTAGTTGTCACTGTTTTAGACTAAACATAGGTGAGTTGAAGATGTTGATGTTGAAATGGTGCTGGAAAATTGGATGTAGCTCCTTTATTCTTTACAACTTGCCATAGCGTAACTCTCCATGGTCAGAAACATTAACTTGCTTGACAATGCTGTAGGTCTTGTAACTGCTTGTTAAATCCAATATGCTTTGTGGACTTCACCGGACAGATGTTGCTCTCCAGTTTTGTGATGAAATAAAGGTGTAGTTTAATTTATTCTTCCACTGTGTCTTCTTATTGTCTCGGACTTGCGCCTATGTACCCGCAAAACACCAGTCTCAACGTCAACAGTGAAGTGGTGACTCCGGGATGCTGGCCTTCTAGTCAGAGTTCCTCTGTCCAGTGTCTGTGTTCTTTTGCCCATCTTAATCTTTTATTTTTATTGGCCAGTCTGAGATGTGGCTTTTTCTTTGCAACTCTGTCTAGAAGGCCAGCATCCCGGAGTCACCTCTTCAATGTTGACGTTGAGACTGGTGTTTTGCGGGTATTATTTAATGAAGCTGCCAATTGAGGACTTGTGAGGCATCTGTTTCTCAAACTAGACACTCTAATGTACTTGTCCTCTTCCTCAGTTGTGCACCGGGATCTCCCACTCCTCTTTCTATTCTGGTTAGAGCCAGTTTGATCTGTTCTGTAAAGGGAGTTGTACACAGCGTTGTACGAGATCTTCAGTTTCTTGGCAATTTCTTGTATGGAATAGCCTTCATTTCTCAGAACAAGAATAGAATGATGAGTTTCAGAAGAAAGGGCTTTGTTTCTGGCCATTTTGAGTCTGTAATCAAACTCACAAATGCTGATGTTCCAGATAATCTGCCAGTTTAAAGAATGACAATTGTATTGCTTTTTTCATCAGAACAACAGTTTTCAGCTGTGCTAACAATTGCAAAATGGTTTTCTAATGATCAATTAGCCTTTTAAAATGCTAACCTTGGATTTGCTAACACAACGTTCCATTGGAACACTGTCATGTTTTGTCTTATATTGTCTTGTCATTTTGCTTTCCCTTCTGTTCGTTTTCCCCCTGCTGGTCTTTTTAGGTTCGTTCCCTTTTTTCTCTCTCCCTCCCTCTCTCTCTTCTCTCTATCGTTCCGTTCCTGCTCCCAGCTGTTCCTATTCCCCTAATCAATCATTTAGTCTTTCCACACCTGTTCCCTATCTTTTCCTCTGATTAGAGTCCCTATTTCTCCCCTTGTTTTCCGTTTCTGTCCTGTCGGATCCTTGTATATTGTTCACCGTGCTGTGTCTTTGTCTCGCCCTGTCGTGTCGTGTTTCCCTCAGATGCTGCGTGGTGAGCAGGTGTCTGAGTCTGCTACGGTCAGTGCCTTCCCGAGGCAACCTACAGTTTATGGTCGAGTCTCCAGTCTGTCCTCGTCATTACGAGTGGAATTGTTTTTTATGCTTTGTTTACCGCTCCGATTTGTCTTGGAGTATTGCATATTTCCTTTACTGGAATAAAGACTCTGTTTTCGCCAAGTCGCTTTTGGGTCCTCATTCACCTGCATAACAAACACAGGAGTGATTGTTGCTGATAATGGGCCTCTGTACGCCTATGTAGATATTCCTTTTTTTATTTAAATCAGCCGTTTCCAGCTACAATAGTCATTTACAACATATTAACTGTAATGGCGTTCTTCGTTTGTCGAAAGAGAGTCGGACCGAAATGCAGCGTGGTGGTTACTCATGTCTTTAATGAAACAATCGCGATACATGAAATAACTTCTACAAATACAAAACAACAAATGGAACGTGAAATCTAATTACAGCCTATCTGGTGAACACTACACAGAGACAGGAACAATCACCCACGAAATACAAAGTGAAACCCAGCTACCTAAATACGGTTCCCAATCAGAGACAACGAGAATCACCTGACTCTGATTGAGAACCGCCACCTGACTCTGATTGAGAACCGCCTCAGGCAGCCAAGCCTATGCAACACCCCTACTCAGCCGCAATCCCAATAACTACAAAACCCCAATACAAAAATACCACAAAATAAACCCATGTCACACCCTGGCCTGACCAAATATATAACGAAACACAAAACACTATGACCAAGGCGTGACATTAACAATGTCTACACTGTATTTCTAATCAATTTGATGTTATTTTAATGGACAAAAACTGTGCTTTACTTTCAAAAACAAGGACATCTCTAAGTGACCCCAAATGGTAGTGTAGCAAACGGTAGTGTAGATGTGAATAGGGGTTAGGTGACTAGGCATCAGGATGTATGATAAACAGAGTAGCAGCAGTATAGATTATGATTGTGTGTGTGTGTGTGTACGTGTGTTGTGTCAGTATAAATGTGTGTGCATGTTATGTGTGTGTTGGAGCGTCAGTGTATGTGAGTGTGCATGTTATGTGTGTGGTGGAGCGTCAGTGTATGTGAGTGTGCATGTTATGTGTGTGTTGGAGCGTCATTGTATGTGAGTGTGCATGTTATGTGTGTGTTGGAGCGTCAGTGTATGTGAGTGTGCATGTTATGTGTGTGTTGGAACGTCAGTGTCTGTGAGTGTGCATGTTATTTGTGTGTTGGAGCGTCAGTGTCTGTGAGTGTGCATGTTATTTGCGTGTTGGAGCGTCAGTGTATGTGAGTGTGCATGTTATGTGTGTGTTGGAGCGTCAGTGTATGTGAGTGTGCATGTTATTTGTGTGTTGGAGCGTCAGTGTATGTGAGTGTGCATGTTATGTGTGTGTTGGAGCGTCAGTGTATGTGAGTGTGCATAGAGAAAGTGCAAAAATAAAAAATGAATACTCTGTGTAGCCATTTTGTTAGCTATTTAGCAATCTTATGGCTTGAGGATAGAAGCTGTTCATGGTCCTTTTGGTTCCATACTTGATGCACCGGTACTGCTTGCTGTGCGGAAGCAGAGAGAACAGTCTATCGCTTGGGTGGCTAAAGTCTTTAACAGTTTTCCAGGCCTTCACTTCACACCGCCTGATATCGCCTGATTTGACACTGCATATACAGTTGAAGTCGGAAGTTTACATACACCTTAGCCAACTACATTTAAACTCAGTTTTTCACAATTCCTGACATTTAATCCCAGTAAGAATTCCCTGTTTTAGGTCAGTTAGGACCACCACTTTATTATAAGAATGTGAAATGTCAGAATGATAGGAGAGAGAATAATTTATTTCAGCTTTTATTTATTTCATCACATTCCCAGTGGGTCAGAAGTTTACATACACTTAATTAGTACTTGGTAGCATTGCCTTTAAATTGTTTAATAATAATAATAATAATAAATTGTTTAACTTGGGTCAAATGTTTTAGGTAGCCTTCCACAAGTTTCCCACAATAAGTTGGGTGAATTTTGGCCCATTCCTCCTGACAGAGTTGGTGTAACTGAGTCAGATTTGTAGGCCTCCTTGCTTGCACACGCTTTTTCAGTTCTGCCCACAAATTTTCTATGGGATTGAGTTCAGGGCTTTGTGATGGCCACTCCAATACCTTGACTTTGTTGTCCTTAAGCTATTTGCAACAACTTCAGAAATATGCTCGGTCTCATTGTCCATTTGGAAGACCCATTTACAACCAAGCTTTAACTTCCTTACTGATGTCTTGAGATGTTGCTTCAATATATCCACATAATTTTCATCCCTCATAATGCCATCTATTTTGTGAAGTGCACCAGTCCCTCCTGCAGCAAAGCAACCCCAAACATGATGCTTTTCGCACCAAAGTACGTTCATCTCTAGGAGACAGAACGCCTCTCCTTCCTGAGCGGTATGACAGCTGCATGGTCGCATGGTGTTTATACTTAATTGCTCTCAAGGATGAACCAGATTTATGGAGGTCTACAATTTTTTTTCTGAGGTCTTGGCTGATTTCTTTTGATTTTCCCATGATGTCAAGCAAAGAGCCACTGATTTTGAAGGTAGGCCTTGAAATACATCCACAGGTACACCTCCAATTGACTCAAATGATGTCAATTAGCCTATCTGAAACTTCTACAGCCATTACATCATTTTCTGGAATTTTCCAAGCTGTTTAAAGGCACAGTCAACTTAGTGTATGTAAACTTCTGACCCACTGGAATTGTGATACAGTGAATTAAAAGTGAAATAAATAATCTGTCTGTAAACAATTGTTGGAAAAATGACCTCTGTCATGCACAAAGTAGATGTCCTAACCGACTTGCCAAAACTATAGTTAGTTAACAAGTAATTTGCGGAGGGGTTGAAAACGAGTATTAATGACTCCAAACTAAGTGTATGTAAACTTTCATCTTCAACTGTATATACGTGGTATGTAAAGACCGTATATCATTTGGAAAATAAAATAGTATTACAGTAGTAGGGATATTCGGGTGGGCTACTGTATGTCAAGAATACAGTATATACATACACTGTGAGAAGACAACAGTATATTAACAGAATATGAGGTGACCAGCTTTCTATATATCTATATAATACTTGGGGTATTAGTCTCAAGGTGCAGGGCTGAGTACTGGGCAGGTAGCCGGCTAGTGATGGCTGTTCAACAGTCTGATGGCCTGGTGATAGAAGCTGTTTCTCAGTCTCTCGTATGTACTACGCTATATGGCAGTATCATCATGTTAATGACAGTCTAGTTCCTAACAATGCCTGCTGGCCTTCTGTGGACAAAAGCAAACTGATGACAGTCAAAGAGACAGAGCATGCCGCCATGTTAGGGAGAAACTCCACTGTTGACCCTGGCCAGATATGGCTTGGCTGGCTACCAGTAGTGGTAGACATGATGGAGTTTTGTAATGACTAACTCAATGGCCTCTTTTTTATGTTTAAATGGCAATATATTTGACCAGGAAGAGGGAAATTGAACAACTTCAGGTTGAAGAAGGAAACTATCCCGTTTGAGGTGCAAATCAAACATGTCATTAACAATGCACTCCTTGGAGTTTTTCAGACATGTAGCCAAGGGAAAGGCTGCTCAAGCAGACTCAGTTGAACTTTTCAGGTAGAGGGTTGGAGTAAATGATTGAGCTGGGACTGTAAACTGAAAATTGTCGATACCGACCGGTGCAACCATTTATCGAGAACTTTTTACTGATATAAAAATTCACATTTACCCGAGGAATGTGAAGTTTGAAATGAAATACCTCTGCTATTATGGGCTATGGCTAATGGGACAATTGATAACTACAACATTCATGCCACCAGGGGTATTTTCATAGTACCCAAATCCAGAACAAATTCAAGAAAACATACAGTATTATATAGAGCCCTTATTGCATGGAACTTCCTTCCATCTCATATTGCTCAAACAAACAGCAAATCTGGTTTCAAAAAACAGATAAAGCAACACCTTGCGGCACAACGCCTCTCCTCTATTTGACCTCGATAGTTTGTGTGGATGCATTGATATGTAGGCTACGTGTGCCTTTAAAAAAATGTATGTAGTTCTGTCCTTGAGCTGTTCTTGTCTAATGATGTTCTGTATTATGTCATTCTGTATTATGTTTCATGTTTTGTGTGGACCCCAGGAAGAGTAGCTGCTGATTTTGCAACAGCTAATGGGGATCCTAATAAAATACCAAATACCAAAAGTAATAGTAGTAGTTTTAAAAGTAATATAAAAAGTAACTGGTGCACACTTATGTTATAAACTTATCGTTCCATCAGTGGTGGAAAAAGTATCCATTTGTCATACTTGACTAAAAGTAAAGATACCTTAATAGAAAATGACTCAGAAAATGACTCAGACCCAGTAAACTACTACTTGAGTAAAAGTTTTAAAAAATTATTTGATTTTAGATATACCTAGTATCAAAAGTAAAAGTATAAATCATTTCAAATTCCTTAAATTAAGCAAACCAGACGGCACCATTTTCATATTTTTATTTATTTACAGATAGCCAGGGGGCATACTCCAACACCCAGAAACAATTTACAAACAAAGCATTTCTGTTTAATGAGTCTGCCAGATCAGATAGAGTAGGGATGACCTGGGATCTCTTTATGTGTGTGAATTAGACCATTTTCCTGTCCTGCTAAGCATTCAAAATGTAACGAGTACTTTTGGGTGTCAGGGAAAATGTATGGAGTACAAAGTTCCTTATTTTCTTCAGGAATGTAGTGAAGTAAAACTAAAAGTCATCAAAAATATAAATAGTAAAGTACAGATACCCCAAAAAACGACTTAAGTAGTACTTTAAAGTATTTTTATTTTACTACACCACTTTACTACACCACTGCGTTCCATTAATCATTATTGTGATACTTCAGTCAATTTATAATGATATGGATTTTGGTCCATATCGCCCAGCTCTAGTAAATGCTAAGATACACCCCTGACATTTGAACCGAATGAAGAGATTCCTTCAGAGTGCCTGTTGAACATTTAACATTCTAATGGCTATGTTTATCCATGTGTGTCTGGCTTTGTGTATCTGTCTGTTGTAATGTCTTTAGACAGCAGCTCAAACAACACACCAATTACACTGACAAATTTCACAGAGAAAATTCCACTGGACTCTATGGCCAGTTGCCCCTCTAGTTAGTGAGATGTACAGCCTTGCAAGACTCTGATAAGGCTACCATAATGGTGAGAAGCACTGCAGTTGTTGTCAGTGGACAGACTGGTAGTCAATATATCCAGCGTTTTACGCCACAGGTCTCCGTCTGCCTTATCTATCCTCTCTCTCACACAAGTGATTCAGTGTCCAAATCTAATCCTGCGAGCCAGAGCAATCATCATCATCGCATTTATCATGAGGAACATTGTCAATGATGTTTGGTTCCCATGCATTCAGAACTGAAATGAGTGAAACAACTTTAGTTTCCCGTGATTCATCAGCTCTCAGGCCGAAGTACTCCAACACATTGCTAATCATATTCTTAAGATATTCGTTCATTAGCTAATTTCCTTATTTTTCAAACCTATTGTGATGATGTAATATGATTATGATATAATATATTCACCTTGGCTCCTCAACCCCATTACTGAGAATAACAACCAGGCGGCGGATGCAAGAGGAGCTTTGAAGAGTAGGAAGACAGGATGACAAGGAAAGGTAGTATGTGAGACAGGTTCATCTATTTGGAGATAGACAGAGCTCCTGGGCTGGGGCAAACAGTCTATAACAGCATGTAAATGAAGTAGCCTGTGCCAACAAGCCACTACTTTCTCTCTATCATGAATAAATATTAGTGGTTCTCACTCTCCCTCCAGATTGTGGGTGCGTTTTCTCCGCACAAAGCCATATTTGGTGTCACATTCTACGTTGCTTCCTGTTGCTACACTGAGCGTCTTTATTAAAACAGTGGAAAAATGGGAACGGTAGGGCTGTCCTGTTATCAAAGAGCAGGTTGGATGGTAAACACAAAGTCATTAACCTCCGACCTCGCTCGATCACAAGCCGGGGGATGGTGATCTCCTCATCCCACTGTTTGGAAAAGAGATTCCCAGGAGCTTTGGGAGGTGTCAGGAAGAAATGGGCTCAAAATGGGCTTGCTTTACAGTGATACTGACAGTTCTTAACCTGTATAAATCTCCATTCATGTTTGTAATGTGCTCCAGAGAGAGTCCTTTCAGAGCAAATGCAATGTATCACCTATATCCATATTGAAAAGAGCAGGAAATTAAAGAAATTAAAGCGGAAACAAGAATATATTTGATTAATCATAATGACTATTGAGATAAAATGGAGCGAGAAGTCATGGGAGTCATATTAATGTATCGCTCACATACGGTAAGACGAGAGTGAGGCGGGCGACAACTTAATGAAACTCAGAGCACTGTACCGGGCCACGGCTAAACAGGCTAGCGGCGTTTGTGGAGTTGATTTGAGCTGGTGACAGACTGTCTCTGGTGACAGACTGCTGTCTACTTGGCAGTGAGCTTTAAATTGTTTCTCTGTCAGGGGGAATGGAGGGGATAAACTGCACTCTCCAATCCCCTGACCCATTTAGGGAGCAGATGAAAAGACAGACGGACAGGCAATGCATGTTTCTCCTCCTTTATTCAGAGCCTGTCAGCTGATTAACAAAACAGTAAATATCCAGTGCATTTTTGACAGCCACTTTTCACCTGCCACTCAACATAAAGAGACAAGCGGCCACCGAATTCTCACATGGCTTTTTTCTCTATCACTGTTACTCATATGATAACCTTCCAAACTCTCTCTCTCTCTCTCTCTCTCTCTCTCTCTCTCTCTCTCTCTCTCTCTCTCTCTCTCTCTCTCTCTCTCTCTCTCTCTCTCTCTCTTTCTCTAAAATTCTCTCTGCATCGCCTTCTCTCTCTTTCTGCAACTCTCTCTCTCACCTTATCTCTCTCTTTGATGGCACAGTGACAAAAGATGAATCCAACTCAGCTGCTGAAAATAATTATTGAATTATGGGAAGAGTAATCATTACTAAGAACATGATTAAATATGTCTGCGTCTATTGACTCGGGCCTGTGTGTTTAATATATTTGTTTAATCAGTAGTTTAATGGAAATGTTGTCATTAATTAAGGAGGGTGGTGTCAGAGGACTGCTGGGAGAGAATGAAAGAACAAGGGTCTCCTCTGGTTCACATGACAGATGTAAGATGACGATCAGCAGTTTGGGGAATTCCTAAGTCCCAGAATGAATCTTTCTCTCCATCTCTTTATCGCCCTTTAATGCTCTCTTTCTCTCACACACATACTCTCTCTCTCTCATTCTCTCTTGTTTTCTCTCTCTCTTATTCTCTCCCTCTCTTCCTAGCTTGTTCTCTCACTCTATCTCTCTCTCTCTCTGAGTAATGTACCATGTCCCTGGTTCCTGGTTCCTGGCTCTTGTTCCTCATTCATCCAATGTGATTGAAAGGTCTTGTTAATCTGATTGAAGTGTGCTGCTCTGCTCTTGTTAAAACAATGGAATAAGTCATCTCTTTGAGCTGGTGAAATAGCTCAAGTACAATTGGTGAAATATAGTACTTGTGGTTGCAAGGGAGTGCTCTTAACAAGAGAGAACTGAAAATAATAACTAACTAAAACTGTATGTCATCTACAGATGTAGGATCTTAATTTGATCACTCTTTTCTTGCTGAGAATATATATGATTATAATAACAGTATTGCACTTTTCATGTAGCCTACTTTTGGCCTAAACAAAAATCAAGCAACATTTGGACTAAAAGTTCAAATCCTGTTGCTGCACGATTATTTTGCTGTGACAATATGGGTCAAATTAAGAGCAATCCTGCATCTGTACCGGCTTTATGTATCATTGTTCAATTGGTAGATTGAGGTCCCACTTTATTTGGATAGTCCAGAGAGTCCCATATAGATGATCTACAGATGGTCATACTACAGTGCGTTCGGAAAGTATTCAGACCCCTTGACTTTTTCCACATTTTGTTACGTTACAGCCTTATTCTAAAATTCCTCATCAATCTACACACAATACCCCATAATGACGAAGCAAAAACTGATTTTTAGACATGTTGGCTCATTTATAAAACAATCAAAAAACTGAAATACCTTCTTTGCATAAGTATTCAGACCCTTTGCTATGAGACTCGAAGCTGAGCTCAGGTGCATCCTTTTTCCATTGATCATCCTTGGGATGTTTCTACAACTTGATTGGAGTCCACTTGAGGTAAATTCAATTGATTGGACATGATTTGAAAAGGCCCACACCTGTTTATATAAGGACCCACAGTTGAAAGTGCCTGTCAGAGCGAAATCCAAGCCATGAGGTTGAAGGAATTGTCCATAGTGATCCGAGACAGGATTTTGTCGAGGCACAGATCTGGGGAAGGGCACCAAAACATTTCTGCAGCACTGAAGGTCTCCAAGAACACAGTGGCCTCCGTCATTCTTAAATGGAAGAAGTTTGGAACCACCAAAACTCTTCCTAGAGCTGGCCGCCCAGCCAAACTGTGCAATCGGGGGAGAAGGGTCTTGGTCAGAGTCCTTCTGTGGAGATGGGAGAACCTTCCAGAAGGACAACCATCTCTGCAGCACTCCGCCAATTAGGCCTTTATGGGAGAGTGGCCAGACGGAAGCCAGTCCTCAGTAAAAGGCACATAACCACCCGGTTGGAGTTTGCCAAACGGCCCCTAAAGACTCTTAGACCATGAGAAACAAGATTCTCTGGTCTAATGAAACCAAGATTGAACTCTTTGGCCTGAATGCCAAATGTCACATCTGGATACAAACCTGGCACCATCCCTACGGTGACGCATAGTGGTGGCAGCATCATGCTGTGGAGATGTTTTTCAGCGGCAGGGACTGGGAGGCTAGTCAGGATAGAGGGAAAGATGAACAGAGCAAAGTACAGAGAAATCCTTGATGAAAACCTGCTCCATAGTGCTCAGGACCTTAGACTGGGGCAAAGGTTCACCTTCAAACAAGGCAACAACCCTAATTACACAGGAGTGATTTTGGGACAAATCTCTGAATGTCCTTGAGTGGCCCAGCCATAGCCTGGACTTGAACCCGATCAAACATCTCTGGAGAGACCTGAAAATAGCTGTGCAGCAACGCTCCCCATCCAACTTGACAGAGCTTGAGAGGATCTGCCGAGAACAATAGGAGAAACTCCCCAAATACAGGTGTATCAAGCTTGTAGAGTCATACCCAGGAAGACTTGAGACTGTAATCGCTGCCAAAGGTTCTTCAACAAAGTACTGAGTACTTTGCAGAAATTTGTAAATACCTGTTTTTGCTTTGTCATTATGAAGCATAGTGTGTAGATTGATGAGGGGGGAAACTATTTAATCAATTTTAGAATAAGGCTTTAACTTAACAAAATGTGGAAAAAGTCAAAGGGTCTGAATGCTTCCCGAATGCACAAAAAACTATCTGTTGATAAGCAACTGCTTGCTAAGGTTACGGTTAGGGTTAGGGATATGGTTAGGGTTAGGTTAAGGGTTAAGTTTAGGATTAGGATAAGGGCTGAGGTGAGGGCTAGGGTTAGGGTTAGGGATATGGTTAGGGTTAGGTTAAGGGTTAAGTTTAGGATTAGGATAAGGGCTGAGGTGAGGGCTAGGGTTAGGGTTAGTAGATGTTACTGAGTAGATGTTAGTAGATGTTATAGTCTGCAGAATGTCTGTAGAGCATCTACAGATCGACTACCCAAATAAAGAGTTACCTATTGGTCTTGATCTAATCAATCTCAAACAGGTATTGTTCTACATTATTTACGCTCTTTCACCTCATATCTTACCACATCTCTCTCTCTCTCGCTCTTTCTTTCTTTCTCTCTCTCTCTCTCTCTCTCTCTCTCTCTCTCTCTCTCTCTCTCTCTCTCTCTCTCTCTCTCTCTCTCTCTCTCTCTCTCTCTCTCTCTCTCTCTCTCTCTCTGAGGGATTGCTCGGTCAGCCTGTGGTCTCACTGGGAGGTCAGGGGTTGCCTACAATCCCTTGTCAAGCCTCCACGAAGTAATTTCCATTTTAATGTCACACTTCTAATCTATCAAAGATGTGATGTACACGACACAAAGGGTTTAAGTGCTGTTCATAAATCACAGGGCCCCTGTGCTTTCACCTGGGTAATCAGTAGAATGACCCCCATATCTCACTATCTGTTGCCCCTTGTGCAGTAACACGACTCGGCTAGGCCACAACTGACTGCCTCCGAGGCAGTGGAAGTGTGTGGGGATACCTCACTATCCAAACACCATTCAGTTACGCCCTTGTGGTAGAGGATACTGTATAATACATGTTTCATCCCTCTGGATTTACTGCCCTGAGGATTATTCATATTGCCCATAATGATGACATTGTGATGTTGATGTCTATCTTAATATTAGTTTTGACATTTCTTAAGCAAATAATCATTCGCTATTTTCTAGAGCAAATAATCATTATCTCTTTAATGGCATTATTTTGGGATTAAGACATCCCCTATCCTGGGGGATTCCATCCAGAGAGGTTGTTATGTGGGTTATATGGACCGTGGTCAGGCGAGCTGCCGCGCACGGCACACACTGCATGCCACACATGCAGCCCATGTCTGGGGGGGTAGAGAAATCTGCAGTGCAACCTTAGCGTGGAATGTTGATATTTCACAAATAAAATGATGTTTTCAACGTTGTGAGATGGGTGGTAGTTCCAGTGGCTGCCCTTCCCTCGTGCTAGATGCAGGTTATTAATGCGCTCCAATAACTGTTAATTTCACTTTGGAGAAGTGATTTATGGCTAGATGGAGAGGAGAGGCATAATCTAATTGAGATCAGAATGGTTGTTTCTAACACAGTCACGCCTGTACCCTCCAGATGGGCCACCATGATTAACGCATAATGAGCAAATAATCCATGAAATTAATAAAAAACTATTATTCAACCACTCGCCTCTCTTCATGGGAGAAAATAATAAATACAAATAGGAATGGAAGTGTTTTTGTCATTTTTTAACACACTTCAGAGGAGATCAGCAGGACAATCAATGGAGTGGATCGGCATAATCAATCTCAGATTGGCTTGTCTGTCTGCACGCTTGGTTTATAAAACAACAAGGAGGTGCTGGACCATTAATGTCTTCATCTAAATGTCTACACGTCTCAAACCACAAGACAGAGAGAGAACCGTGTCAACATATGGAAATGGAAGCACTATCAAAAGCAGCCAAATAAGAACTCAAAGTCAAATTTACTTAGCAGGTGTTGAAATGTTTCATCCTCCATGGCTTTGGTGGACGTTTTTCTCCTTGGCAGTGTGAAACTGGTTGTCAAATAGACACAGCAATCACTGATTCTCAAAGAATCAGATGAGATGGATGAGATGGGATGAATGAAGCAAAGGAGGAGTGGATGTGGGTCAGACCACCTGACCCTCTCCTCTCTTCCTCTAGCTGTTGCTCTCCCTCTTCCTCTCCCTCTCCCTCTCAATTTCTCCATCTCTCTCTCCCCCTCTTGCTCCCTCTCCCTCTCCCTCTCCCTCTCTCTCTCTCACTCTCTCTCGCTGTCTCCAGGGTAATGACCTGGACAAAATATTAAATCAGGACGAGTGTAAGCCTATCTCTCCCTCAAGGGGTGAGAGGGGACAAAACGCAAAATAAAGCATTTAAGCATATGATATTACTTAGATACCCACAATGCCTCACCATTCGAAAATCCAGAGAATAGGGTGTGACCTGTTTCACTTAAAAAGATGAATGCTGTGTGAAAAGGAGCGGCCACTTCATCGATTGACAAAACCATAACGTTTTCATCTTAAAATAGCCGCCGCATATCTGTCAAATGATCCATAATACTAAACGCTGACACCTTTCTAGAGAATATCCTGTATCGATTTTATCATAAGGATCAATCTTTCTGCAATATAATACACCAAAGACACACTACAGATGTAGGATCTTAATTTGAGCCAGTTAGCTAGAGCACAAAAATAATCCTGCAGCGACAGGAAATGTGAATTATTATGTGGATATAATGAATGGACATTTTTGAAGGTGTTAATAAATTTTTCATTAAGGCAAATCAAGTCTGAAATTTCTAAGTGGTAATGGCAAACTTTAGAATCCTTTTTAAAACTCAAATACACTAGAACTGTGCATTTCCTGCAATAAAAGAATGATAAAATTAAGATCCTACACTTGTAATGTTCACCTTTTGAATAGTATATTTACCATTATTTGATGTATGCCTCAGTATTGATAGGGGACACGAGGACATTAGAGTTGTATGGGGATAAACATGTCTCATTGGTAATGAAGTGTGGGTTGAATCTGGAGGGGCTGAGATAGTCTCTTTGTGCTATTACATCACACTATTTATTTGCCTAGCATGACTCTTACCCATTCTGACCTGCATAGTTTACATGTCATACATAACCCATCTATACAGCTGCAGCTGAGAGCCTTGTGGGCCACAGAGCTGGATACAGAAGTAGGATTGTAATGTGATCACTCTTTTGTTACTGATAATGTGTAGCTTGTAGTGTATGTAAGGATTAAAAAAGGCTTCTAAAGTATGTAGTTTCCACTTTAAAATGTCTTACTTTATTTGCCCTAACTACAACAAATGTCCATTCATTATACATACATAATAATTCACATTTCTTGTTGCTGCAGGACTTCCTGCTGTGGCAAACTGACTCAAATAAAGATCTGAACTAACTCCACTTGGCTGATTGAGTGTGTGTGTGTACATATCTGGTTCAAACCCACACTTTACATCACGTGAGAAGTGAGCCATATACATAAAGTAGCTTTTTTCTTGTGTGGTCTACATTTATGTTTAACAAGAGTATTATGTCAATTGTTCAATAGTTTGTTTCTTCTCAAAAGAAGATCAAAGATAACTCTTAAAACAAAATTCACTTTTTTAATTACATAAAATAATTAAAATCTTGGTTCAAGAAATATACATACATTTAGATTCCTAGGCAATTAAGAAAATGATCCCTGGCCTCCATGAAATCCTGAGGCTATTTTCAAGTCATCAAATTCAGTTGAAAAGATATCCCAAGGGGGAGGAAAGATTTCAATTTACTTAGCGAGCAGCTCTGTGCTTCCCTCTCAATAAATACCTGATGATTGGATTGAACACACTTTAAGTCATTGGCAATACATAGAGAAACTGTGAGGTCACCAGACTTTATAGAACCATTATAATGCCTGAGAGTGACCCAGAACGTGGGAAGTATTGCTTTGTGAGAACTGCAGAGTGCTTCACCTTTACACACCTGTCATCGTTTCCCGCAAACATATACAGCAAACTGAATTATTTAAGGTCATTGTTACATTAATCAAATATATTGAACCAGCCCAAACACCTCCTTTCTGGATTGGGCAGCTCTGATTGACCAATAGATAGATTGATTGTTCCATTTATACAGCTCTAGGCTGATGTTGCTCTGTGTTCTACATGTCGCTGATTGGCAGTTTTGAGTATTTCTGTGGTACAAAAACCAATGAAACGTCTTTAATTCTCATGAGTCAGCGTGTCACAGATGTGGACCGTTCCAGGAGACCCATGCTCTTTGCAACACGGTTTGGAGTTATGATCTGTCTATTAATCAATAAGTCAACAGCCCCACTGCAGTAACTCTGGAAAGCTCATTCTACATTGAATTAATTAGTACTAATTACTTTCTGTCCCAGTGTGTCTTTATATTGACCTCCTGTATTTTAAAAGAAAATAGAGGTAACTTACGGTTAAATCAAGTGTGTGTGTTTATGCGCATGTGTGTGTTTGCGTGCGTGCGTGCGTGCGTGCGTGCGTGCGTGCGTGCGTGCGTGCGTGCGTGTGTGTGTGTGTGTGTGTGTGTGTGTGTGTGTGTATGTGTGTTTCCCTGAGTCTTGTGTCTTCTGGAAGGAAAATTAAGTGTTCTATAAGTATGTCATTCTATAATGGTGTCATGCAGGTGAATGAGGACCCAAAAGCGACTTGGCGAAAACAGAGTTTTTAATCCAGTAAGATACTTAACAAAACAAAAGGCATAATACTACTCGTAAAGACGAGAACAGACTGGAGACATGATCAAGAACTGCAGGTTGCCTCGGGAAGGCACTTGAACCTAGCAGACTCAGACACCTGCTCACCACGCAGCATCTGAGGGAAACACGACACGACAGGGCAAAACATAGACACAGCACGGTGAATATAGACAAGGATCCGACAGGGCAGGAACGGAAAACAAGGAGAGAAATAGGGACTCTAATCAGGGAAAAGGATCGGGAACAGGTGTGGGAAGACTAAATGATTGATTAGGGGAATAGGAACAGCTGGGAGCAGGAACGGAACGATAGAGAGAAGAGAGAGCGGGAGAGTGAGAGAGGGAGGGGGAGAGAGAGGGATAGAAAGAGGGAAAGAACCCAACAAGACCAGCAGAGGGAAACGAACAGAAGGGGAAGCACAGGGACAAGACATGACAATCAATGACAAAACATGACAGTACCCCCCCCACTCACCGAGCGCCTCCTGGCGCACTCGAGGAGGAATCCTGGCGGCAACGGAGGAAATCATCAATGAGTGAACGGTCCAGCACGTCCCGAGACGGAACCCAACTCCTCTCCTCAGGACCGTAACCCTCCCAATCCACTAAGTATTGGTGACCCCGTCCCCGAGAACGCCTTGTAAATAGGTGCGCTCTCGACAAGGACGGGAGGGGGGGAGGGAAGACGAACGGGGGGTGCGAAGAAAGGGCTTGACACAGGAGACATGGAAGACAGGATGGACGCGACGAAGATGTCGCGGAAGAAGCAGTCGCACAGCGACAGGATTGACGACCTGGGAGACACGGAACGGACCAATGAACCGCGGAGTCAACTTACGAGAAGCTGTCGTAAGAGGAAGGTTGCGAGTGGAAAGCCACACTCTCTGGCCGCAACAATACCTTGGACTCTTAATCCTGCGTTTATTGGCGGCTCTCACAGTCTGTGCCCTGTAACGGCAAAGTGCAGACCTCACCCTCCTCCAGGTGCGCTCACAACGTTGGACAAACGCTTGAGCGGAGGGAACGCTGGACTCGGCAAGCTGGGAAGAGAATAGAGGAGGCTGGTAACCCAGACTACTCTGAAACGGAGATAACCCGGTAGCAGACGAAGGAAGCGAGTTGTGAGCGTATTCTGCCCAGGGGAGCTGTTCTGCCCAAGACGCAGGGTTTCTGAAAGAAAGGCTGCGTAGTATGCGACCAATCGTCTGATTGGCCCTCTCTGCTTGACCGTTAGACTGGGGATGAAACCCGGAAGAGAGACTGACGGACGCACCAATCAAACGACAGAACTCCCTCCAAAACTGTGACGTGAATTGCGGGCCTCTGTCTGAAACGGCGTCTAACGGGAGGCCATGAATTCTGAACACATTCTCGATAATGATTTGTGCCGTCTCCTTAGCGGAAGGAAGTTTAGCGAGGGGAATGAAATGTGCCGCCTTAGAGAACCTATCGACAACCGTAAGAATCACAGTCTTCCCCGCAGACAAAGGCAGACCGGTAATGAAGTCTAGGGCGATGTGAGACCATGGTCGAGAAGGAATGGGGAGCGGTCTGAGACGACCGGCAGGAGGAGAGTTACCCGACTTAGTCTGCGCGCAGTCCGAACAAGCAGCCATGAAACGGCGCGTGTCACGCTCCTGAGTCGGCCACCAAAAGCGCTGGCGAATAGACGCAAGAGTGCCTCGAACACCGGGATGACCAGCTAACTTGGCAGAGTGAGCCCACTGAAGAACAGCCAGACGAGTGGAAACAGGAACGAAAAGGAGGTTACTAGGACAAGCGCGCGGCGACGCAGTGTGCGTGAGTGCTTGCTTAACCTGTCTTTCAATTCCCCAGACTGTCAACCCGACAACACGCCCATAAGGAAGAATCCCCGGGATCAGTAGAAGCCACAGAAGAACTAAACAGACGGGATAAGGCATCAGGCTTGGTGTTCTTGCTACCCGGACGGTAAGAAATCACAAACTCGAAACGAGCGAAAAACAACGCCCAACGAGCTTGACGGGCATTAAGTCGTTTGGCAGAACGGATGTACTCAAGGTTCTTATGGTCTGTCCAAACGACAAAAGGAACGGTCGCCCCCTCCAACCACTGTCGCCATTCGCCTAGGGCTAAGCGGATGGCGAGCAGTTCACGGTTACCCACATCATAGTTGCGCTCAGATGGCGACAGGCGATGGGAAAAATAAGCGCAAGGATGAACCTTATCGTCAGACTGGAAGCGCTGGGATAGAATGGCTCCCACGCCTACCTCTGAAGCGTCAACCTCGACAATGAATTGTCTAGTGACGTCAGGAGTAACGAGGATAGGAGCGGACGTAAAACGTTCTTTTAGAAGATCAAAAGCTCCCTGGGCGGAACCGGACCACTTAAAACACGTCGTGACAGAAGTAAGAGCTGTGAGAGGGGCAGCAACTTGACCAAAATTACGAATGAAACGCCGATAGAAATTAGCGAAACCTAAAAAGCGCTGTAACTCGACACGTGACCTTGGAACGGGCCAATCACTGACAGCTTGGACCTTAGCGGAATCCATCTGAATGCCTTCAGCGGAAATAACAGAACCGAGAAAAGTAACGGAGGAGACATGAAAAGAGCACTTCTCAGCCTTTACGTAGAGACAATTCTCTAAAAGGCGCTGTAGAACACGTCGAACGTGCTGAACATGAATCTCGAGTGACGGTGAAAAAATCAGGATATCGTCAAGATAGACAAAAACAAAGATGTTCAGCATGTCTCTCAGAACATCATTAACTAATGCCTGAAAAACAGCTGGCGCATTGGCGAGACCAAACGGCAGAACCCGGTACTCAAAATGCCCTAACGGAGTGTTAAACGCCGTTTTCCACTCGTCCCCCTCTCTGATGCGCACGAGATGGTAAGCGTTACGAAGGTCCAACTTAGTAAAGCACCTGGCTCCCTGCAGAATCTCGAAGGCTGATGACATAAGGGGAAGTGGATAACGATTCTTAACCGTTATGTCATTCAGCCCTCGATAATCCACGCAGGGGCGCAGAGTACCGTCCTTCTTCTTAACAAAAAGAACCCCGCCCCGGCCGGAGAGGAAGAAGGCACTATGGTACCGGCGTCAAGAGACACAGATAAATAATCCTCGAGAGCCTTACGTTCGGGAGCCGACAGAGAGTATAGTCTACCCCGAGGAGGAGTGGTCCCCGGAAGGAGATCAATACTACAATCATACGACCGGTGAGGAGGAAGGGAGTTGGCTCGGGACCGACTGAAGACCGTGCGCAGATCATGATATTCCTCCGGCACTCCTGTCAAATCGCCAGGTTCCTCCTGAGAAGTGGGGACAGAAGAAATGGGAGGGATGGCAGACATTAAACACTTCACATGACAAGAAACGTTCCAGGATAGGATAGAATTACTAGACCAATTAATAGAAGGATTATGACATACTAGCCAGGGATGACCCAAAACAACAGGTGTAAAAGGTGAACGAAAAATCAAAAAAGAAATAGTCTCACTGTGGTTACCAGATACTGTGAGAGTTAAAGGTAGTGTCTCAAATCTGATACTGGGAAGATGACTACCATCTAAGGCAAACATGGGCGTAGGCTTGTCTAACTGTCTGAAAGGAATGTCATGTTTCCGAGCCCATGCTTCGTCCATGAAACAACCCTCAGCCCCAGAGTCAATCAAGGCACTGCATGTAGCACCCGAACCTGTCCAGCGTAGATGGACCGACATAGTAGTACAGGATCTAGATGAAGAGACCTGAGTAGTAGCGCTCACCAGTAGCCCTCCGCTTACTGATGAGCTCTGGCCTTTAACTGGACATGAATTGACAAAATGTCCATCAAATCCGCAATAGAGACACAGGCGGTTGGTGATCCTCCGTTCCCTCTCCTTAGTCGAGATGCGAATCCCTCCCAGCTGCATGGGCTCAGTCTCTGAGCCAGAGGAGGGAGATGGTTGCGATGCGGAGCAGGGAAACACCGTTGATGCGAGCTCTCTTCCACGAGCCCGGTGACGAAGATCTACCCATCGTTCTATGCGGATGGCGAGAGCAATCAAAGAGTCCACATCTGAAGGAACCTCCCGGAGAGAATCTCATCCTTAACCACTGCGTGGAGTCCCTCCAGAAAACGAGCGAGCAGCGCCGGCTCGTTCCACTCACTAGAGGCAGCAAGAGTGCGAAACTCAATAGAGTAATCCGTTATGGATCGATCACCTTGGCATAGGGAAGCCAGGGCCCTAGAAGCCTCCCTACCAAAAACTGAACGGTCAAAAACCCGAATCATCTCCTCTTTAAAGTTCTGGTATTTGTTAGAGCAATCAGCCCTTGCCTCCCAGATAGCTGTGCCCCACTCTCGAGCCCGGCCAGTAAGGAGTGAAATGACGTAAGCAACCCGAGCTCTCTCTCTAGAGTATGTGTTGGGTTGGAGAGAGAACACAATCTCACACTGGGTGAGAAAGGAGCGGCACTCAGTGGGCTGCCCGGAGTAGCAAGGTGGGTTATTAACCCTAGGTTCTGGAGGCTCGGCAGGCCAGGAAGTAACAGGTGGCACGAGACGAAGACTCTGGAACTGTCCAGAGGGAAACCTGAGCGGCCAGGTTCTCCACGGCATGGCGAGCAGCAGACAATTCCTGCTCGTGTCTGCCGAGCATGGCTCCTTGGATCTCGACGGCAGTGTTACGAACGTCTGTAGTCGCTGGGTCCATTCCTTGGTCGGATCCTTCTGTCATGCAGGTGAATGAGGACCCAAAAGCGACTTGGCGAAAACAGAGTTTTTAATCCAGTAAGATACTTAACAAAACAAAAGGCATAATACTACTCGTAAAGACGAGAACAGACTGGAGACATGATCAAGAACTGCAGGTTGCCTCGGGAAGGCACTTGAACCTAGCAGACTCAGACACCTGCTCACCACGCAGCATCTGAGGGAAACACGACACGACAGGGCAAAACATAGACACAGCACGGTGAATATAGACAAGGATCCGACAGGGCAGGAACGGAAAACAAGGAGAGAAATAGGGACTCTAATCAGGGAAAAGGATCGGGAACAGGTGTGGGAAGACTAAATGATTGATTAGGGGAATAGGAACAGCTGGGAGCAGGAACGGAACGATAGAGAGAAGAGAGAGCGGGAGAGTGAGAGAGGGAGGGGGAGAGAGAGGGATAGAAAGAGGGAAAGAACCCAACAAGACCAGCAGAGGGAAACGAACAGAAGGGGAAGCACAGGGACAAGACATGACAATCAATGACAAAACATGACAAATGGTGTGATTTAAGAATGTCTTTTTGTCCTGCTTCTCCCTATGGCATTATCATTATAATTGATTTATCATAATATATATATTATAATGTCCTTAAATTGGTATGGTAATCAAATTGCCAATTTAACAAAATACAGCCCATCCCACATATACTTGCATTGTACTTTGTATTCCATGTGACTTCTACTTTATTTCTTACTAAATTCACTAATGAAGTAGAAAGCTAGAAAGTAGACTTCCATTAAACATTAATAAATATAAAATTATCTGTCCATTCAAAGACGAGACAGGTTGAAACTAAATACAGAAACAATCCACAGAGACCAATGTGCTGTGTTGTCTCTTTTTTCAATCGCAGTCTAGAGTTTTGGTTATTTCATAAAGATCTAAAGATTATGAGACACTGTAACATTAATGTTTACCTTACCTTGCCAGTACACAATACAATACAATACAAGTTGGCCATACATAACCCTTCCAATGACTTTCCCAGACAGTATAGATCTGTAGTAGGAGTGGGGGGCAGACAGCTGTTGAGTCTGTGTCCTGGGGGCCTGGGGCTGGTGGTGGGCAGAGATCAGTGATCAAACCCCTCTTTAATATCTTACACTGCTGTGAGACAAATTGCGACAAATGTATATTTTCCACTTTATAGGATTACAAAGGGGCCCCTTACAGGCGTCTCCATAGGCTAGAGACAGCAGCAGCAGCAAGGAGGGAGACACAGGCCGTTAATGAACAAAGAGGCTCAGGGAATTAGCTGCCAACCGTTGTTGCAGCCAGGCCATATGGAGATACCTCAGGCCAACTGACAACCTGGGATCCCTGACAATCTGACATGTAATTGTAAAGTAATGCTGGTAATGGCCTACTGTTATAGAAATATATATTCTTATGATATTAAATGGCGTAGTACAATTATTTCTAAGTTTCCATAAACATTTAGAGGAAGTCATTAAGCTAGCATTGACATTTATGTCTGGTTTTGGCCTTTTTTAATTAATGAATTCAATAAATGAACAAGCACCTGTAAATTCAAGTATAGGTATTGAGTAAAAATATCAAATAAATCTATCCTGTGTACTTTAAGTTCAGTGAGTGACTAGGTCAACAGAGCAGGAGTGTAATTACAAAATGGAACGTTTTGCAACTGTTTGGAGTAATGATTACACCCCAGGATTGAGACGGTGGCCTACTTTCTGCCACAGCCTTGACAGACCTGCAGGGCCTTGCATGCCGGAGAACAGACAAGAGCTGTGTCTGTCCACTTGTTGTGTCTGCGAAGAGAGGCAAGACCCTGCCAGCTTGATTTATCACCTCACACAGAGGAACAGTGCCTTTTATGGACCAGATCCTGCCTGGGAAAGTTAGTACACATGATAGAAAGTTGTCAGGTCCACGTAGATAGGCTGGGGGATCGACTTTACAGGACAAGGCTCAAATTGTGCCTTGTTTTCCTGGTCAATTCACTCCCAGCAAGCTATAATGACATTTTCCCATGCTCGCCAAGGCCCTGGCGTTTGTTTAGCAATGTCGCAACTGGGTGTTAATGCCTCTTTAGTTATGTCACCCCAAGCAGCTGAGGAGGTGCAGACTGCAGAAAAGAGGCGTCTGTGTCTCTGTCTTTGCTCTGTGTCTGCTCTGGCTCTGCTTACCACTGGGTTCTATACAGAAGCCAAAGTATCTCTGGCAGGCCGCAACTCCAACCTCAACTCTATTTCCTTATTTCTCTCTGAAACAGGAAAGATCCTTCTGTAATGTAATCATACAGCATCATGGAGGCTTAGTTTCTAGTTACAGTGCAGGACATATGACCTCATCTTGCTACAGATAATCTGGTATGGTTTACTAATCAATGATTCCAGAGATGTGTGTAAAGACTAGACAATGTAAATCAGTAGATCCCTATCCTCATTCCTCTCATACACGATGAGGTAAAAGCTGCAGGCTCCATTAACCTAGATACCCGAGAGAGTATGCTAAAAGCACAGCAAAGTCCAGTACTTTGTTTCTCTCTCTGTATATACAGAGAAACTGTTGCTATTGGCCTTAATGAAGTAATTTGGGCTTGCAGTTGATTTTCGAAAATGCTAAGCCGAAACAAGTTCACTGATCTCTTTAGTGTCCTACCCGCCCACACATAGACACACAAGCACACACACCATACACCAAATGTATTTGCATAAAGATTTATATTGTTTCCTCTATGATGTAAGCTTCTGTAACTGCAAGAAAAACATGACTTTTCCAACCTTCTTTGAACACTCTCCTGACAGATTTATTTTTATTTGACATTTATTTAACTAGGCAAGTCAGTTAAGAACAAATTCTTATTTTCAATGATGGCCTAGGACCAGTGGGTTAACTGCCTGTTCAGGGGCAAAACAACAGATTCATACCTTGTCAGCTCAGGGATTTGAACTTGCAACCTCGCGGTTGCTAGTCCACCGCTCTAACCACTAGGCTACCCTGCCACCCCAAGGACACAACTAGGACCACACAGAAAGGGAAACATATTGATATTATAATCAGATTGTTCTTTGTTGTCTGTTGAAGCTTTGGTTACGATCTCTTTCGTCTCTGACCTTGCCATCTCCACAGAGTCATGTGCAGCTTGGTCCGACCTGCACTCCGCCTAGCTTGGTGTATTGACTGACCGCAGACACAAGGCTATACCTCCACTGGGTTAAATGGGTTTTCATTTTTTATTGGCAGGCCAATGACTGAGGTGTTTTGTAGAAGCTCTTTAGAGTTGAACAGTTCGGGGCCTCAATGTGTGTTTTATTGGCTCTCGTAAAATAGAACAAAATGAAATAAAATCTAAAGAACAGCAGAATGTCCATTGAGAACAAATCGACAGAGAGGACATGGGGCTTGCAGTATGGGATGACACAAAGCAGGAATACATAGCTACATTCTGACTGTATATACAATCCATACCTTAACCAACAAATCAAATCACATTTTATTTTGTCACAGGCGCCAAATACAATAGGTGTAGACCTTACCGTGAAATGCTTACTTACAAGCCCTTAACCAACAATGCAGTTCAAGCAATAGAGTTAAGAAAATATTTACCATAAACTAGAGTAAAAAATTAATAAAAAAGTAACTCAATGAAATAACAATAACAGGGCTATACAGGGGTACCTGTACTGAGTGAATGTGCGGGCGTACAGGTTAGTCGAGGTAATTTGTACAGGTAGCTAGGGGTAAAGTGTGGGTCAATGTAAATGTGAATTATCCGGGTAGCCATTTGATTAATTGTTCAGCAGTCTTATTATTTGGGGGTAGAAGCTGTTAAGGAGCCTTTTGGTCCTAGGCTTGGCGCTCCGGTACCACTTGCCGTGCGGGAGCAGAGAAAACAGTCTATGACTTGGGTGACTGGAGTCTTTGACAATGTTTTGGGCCTTCCTCTGACACCGCCTAGTATATAGGTCCTGGATGGCAGGAAGCTTGGCCCCAGTGATGTACTGGGCCGAATACAAAGGCACACTACAAGCAGGTAGCCTAGTGGTTAAGAACGTTGAGTCAGTAACCAAAACTTTGCTGGTTTGAATCCTCAAGAAGACGAGTTGAAAAATCTGACTGTGCCCTTGAGCAAGGCACTTATCCTTCATTGCTCATGATAAATGACATCTGCTAAATAACTCAAATGTAAACACTTAAAGTGCCTAGCAGAGGAGTGGCTTTACCTGGGTACAATTAACCCTCTGGCCAAAACACACTTTGTTCATTCATTGGTTTGAGAGAGAGAACTGTCCCACCAACATGGCTACTTTGACAACAGTGAGGGGTCATAGAAGCTCAGTGTCAGATGAGGTCATCATAAGCCTTCACTACGCCAGATCCAAGGTCCACAGCACCAGTGATCTCACCCTGACCTCTGATTGAGAGGGCCACACACACAGTGTGAGTGGTTGGTTTCCCAGGCAACTGGCACAGCTGAGTGTCCTCTGAGATACCTCCTTGGTTCCTCAGCAGTCTTTCTCTGACAGGCAGCCTGACAATAAATAACTATATGAAAAATGAGGAGGTAGGGAGAGCACAATAACCTGCTGAACTAGAGAACCTCTTATCATTGATTATGGAAATGTCTCTCCCGGTGACTTGAGTCTTAAGTATTGATTAAATGCAACAGAGAAAAGACTTTGGCAGTTAAATCAGAGTTTTATTAGATGTACCTCTCCCCCTCACCGCACGAAATCACCACTGTTTTAAAAAATCATATAATTTTTGTGTATATACTTTGTTGTCTTGAAAATTAAATTACCTGCTCAGAAATGTTAATGTCGGGTGACCTTGGGGCGGGTTTCTTGACCTTTGCCCTTTGATACTGGGGAGCGTCTGTAGCTGTGGTCATGAGAGGAGTCACAGGGAGGAGAGCCAGGAGGTCAGGACCATGTACTTAAGTTCCCCTCTCTCCTTGGTCCGGCCTGATTTGGCATGGACAGACATCCTATGATTTGGCATTCAGATCAATAGATTCTCCCAGATTGACTTCATAAGTAGGTCATAAGAACCATTTTAGATATTAGCGCTTGACAAAGTGAGGCTGTCTGGAGTTCATGCTCCTGCCTCTCACTTAAGCTCTCACCAGAGCAATAAACTCTGAAAGAATACGGGTGAATCATCCACATTTACCTTAAGTCGCCGAAAAATCTAACATTAGGAAAATCGTCTCCACCGTTGGTTCAATAACATTGTAGAGGTGTGTAGAGGCAATGGTTTCAATTCCATTTACATCCTGAAAATACCCGTACTTGTCGGGATGACTTATTCACAGTAAAAGGGACTCTTAAAGGGGCACTTATCAATTGCTACATCCATTTTAGGATTTATAAATGAATGATATGTAGTGTACCCTTAATTTGCTTTGATCAACCCCTACAAAAAATTTCAATTTATTATAATCCACATAATAATTCACATTTTACACAATTTGCTGTTGTGCAGGTTTATTTTCCTACTGTAGCAAACTGGCTCAAATTAAGATCCTATGTCTGTAATTTACACTGAGTACATAAAACATTAAGAACACCTGCTCTTTCCAGGTGAATCCAGGTGAAAGCTATGATCCCTTATTGACTTCACTTGTTAAATCCACTCCAATCAGTGTAGATGAAGCCCTTTCCAAAAGCGCCCTCTTTGGCATCATGGGTTGAATGTTATTCATGTTTTTTATCATTTTACAATTAATAAAGATTATACAAATGTTAAAAACGATCAAAATACGGTGTTTCTATGTCAAACACTTTTGTTGTATTTCAGTGTTCTGTGATGTACTGTATATTAAATGTAATACTGGGATGCAAACTCGGTTGTCTCCTTTTTTCTCCTCCTTTTTATAAGCTCATAACCATGTGTGAGGTATATACTTTTGTTTCAAGTAGATTTCTTTAAGACTACCAAGAAACATTCTGTGTAACCCTGATTTAGCACACTGCAGTAAAAGGTTAAATAATGATTTTAAGCCTTGGGAATTGGGACATGGATTGTGTATGTGTGCCATTCAGGTGGTGAATGAGCAAGACAAAAGATTTACAGTAAGTGCCTTTGAATGGGTTGTGGTAGTAGGTGCCTGGTCACCGGGTTGTGTCAAGAAATGCAACGCTGGTGGGTTTTTCACACTCAACAGTTTCCTGTGTGTATCAAGAATGGTTCACCACCTAAAGGACAACCAGCCAACTTGACACAACTGTGGGAAAGCATTGGAGTCAACATGGGCTAGCGTGGAATGTTTTCCACCGGGACGCTGTAGAGTCCGTGCCTCAATGAATTGAGGCTCTTTTGAGGGGGAAGGGGGGGGCAACTCAATGTACATAGCCTCGCTATTGTTATTTTACTGCTGCTCTTCAATTATTTGTTACTTTATTTCTTATTTTTGTAGTTATTTTTCTTACACTGCATTGTTGGTTAAGGGCTTGTATGTAAGCTGTAACCTTCTGTATTCAGTGCATGTGACAAATACAATTTGATTTGATTTGAATTTTAGGAAGACATTCCTAATGTTTGGTATAATCAGTATATAAATGCCTCATGAGCTTAGTTCAGCTGTTGTACCCCATCAGAACCCAAAATATAAGCTTGTTCTACTCAAATGCTTATAAACTAAGTAAATGTAAACAAACAGTATATTCTGGAGCCTCAAAATATGGTTAAAACTTTAATTTTGATATCATGGACAGTCAGTCTTTGCATCCAAAGCTCTGTCTAAGAATTTGAGAGTGGTTTCTCCAGCCCCATCCCTCAGCGTTTTACTGAAACAGGGGCTGGGAGACATGTTGTTATTGGTTCTACTGCTGATTGCCCCTCTAAAGACATTAGACCAATAATACTTTGGGGACAGAGAGAATTGTAGAAAATTAGTTTTTAAATCACCATTTTCAAAATGCAGTTATCCATGTAGAAGCGGCAACCTTGGGACTACACACAAATTGCTAGCCATCCTTTAAAACCAACCAAATGCATCTTCAATGGGAATCTCTAATTCCTCCCAAAACATCACTGCACATGTAAAGCAGCACCAGATGTACCACAATAATATTTATGTGGCTACAGGGGATGTTCACCTTTTCTTCATTTTTCTTCCGGGCCTAATATTTAATGTTGTTTCCCCTAAACGCACCGACAGTCACAATGAAAATGCTCTCATTGGCCACGTGTCACAGCGACACCGCGGTCGCTATTGAGTGAGACGTCTACAGTAATGGAGTGACGGGCCTGAGTAGAGACACCCCCTGAAACACGTTTAGATAATATGGCGGGGCAGTTCCCTGTTTATCATGTGATGCATTCGGTGGGATAGGAAGGGAGGCTGACGACGACGGTGTCACGGCCAGGAGGGAGGCACAGTATCATAATTCACAGGCTGCATTTGTAAAAACATAGGATCTGTATAGAAGCTAATGATCCGGATTAAATTAATGACTCCATAAAAAAGAAAAATCCACCACTCACACAGCTACGACAGGATCTTGAGACTTTGATCAACCATTAAATGACAGATAATCAGATAATCCCGCCCCACCAACACCCCCCAAGATAAATGGATATTGAATGAGAAACTTGCTCATGTCTCTATAAATCAGAGATCACATGCATTGGGACACTGTTCTGGATTACATACCTCGATCTTAGAATAACCCGTGCTGATTTTAACATTAAAATATTGGTAAGGAAAACTCAATCAACAAAGCTCATGATATTCATCGAAACCGGCAGTACACTACACTGGACACACATTGAATGCACTAATAACCAATCCCAGAAACGAGTTTTGAGCCACACACACAAACATTAGAACATTTGGGTTATGACCAGTTTATGGCTATTTTCTATATTTTTAGCTATTATTGCACAGAAGAGCACAGTAGTCGAGCATACTTGTATAAACTAACAAGAGTAAACTAGCTAGTAATTGGTCGACAATATTGCGACACTGCATGTGTCTGACTACCTGTTACATAGAGGCCAGGTTAACAATATGCAAAGTTTGTAACATTACTGCACATTTCCAAATTCATCAGATATATTTATTACTAACCCTTCTTCTATATGTGGTTCCATGGGTATTACAGTCTGCCATCAAACAACATAATACAGTGCCGTCGTAAAGTATTCAGACCACTTGACTTTTTCCACATTTTGTCACGTTACAGCCTTATTCTAAAATGTATCAAATGGATTTTTTTCCCCTCATCAATCTACGCACAATACCCCATAATGGCAAAGCAAAAACAGGTTTTTAGAAATGTTTGCAAATTTATTACAAAAACAAAACAAAAAAATCACATTTATATAAGTATTCAGACTCTTTACTTTGTTGAAGCATCTTTGGCAGCGATTACAGCCTCGAGCCTTCTTGGGTATGACGCTACATGCTTGGCACACCTGTATTTGGGGAGTTTCTCCCATTCTTCTCCGCAGATCCTCTCAAGCGCTGTCAGGTTGTATGGGGAGCATTGCTGCACACCTATTTCCAGGTCGCTCCAGAGATTTTAGATTGGGTTCAAGTCCGGGCTCTTTCTGGGCCTCTCAAGGACATTCAGAGACTTGTCCCGAAGCCACTCCTGTGATGTCTTGGCTGTGTGCTTATGGTCGTTGTCCTGTTGGAAGGTGAACCTTTGCCCCAGTCTGAGGTCCTGGGTGCTTTGGAGCAGGTTTTCAACAAGGATCTCTCTGTACTTTGCTCCGTTCATCTTTCAGTCTCCCAGTCCCTGCCGCTGAAAAACATGGTGCCAGGTTTCCTCCAGATGTGACGTTTGGCATTCAGGCCACAGAGTTCAACCTTGGTTTCATCAGACCAGAGAATCTTGTTTCTCATGATCTGAGAGTCTTTAGATGCCTTTTGGCAAACTCCAAGCGGGATTTCATGTGCCTTTTACTGAGCAGTGGCTTCCCTCTGGCCACTCTCCCATAAAGGCCTGATTGGTGGAGTGCTGCAGAGATGGTTGTCCTTCTGGAAGTTTCTTCCATCTCCACAGAGGAACTCTAGAGCTCTATCAGAATGACCATTGGGTTCTTGGGCACCACCCTGACCAAGGCCCTTCTCCCCCGATTGCTCAGTTTGGCAGGGTGGCCAGCTTTAGGAAGAGTCTTGGTGGTTCCTAACTTCTTCCATTTAAGAATGATGGAGGCCACTGTGTTCTTGGGGACTTTCAATGCTGCAGACATGTTTTGGTACCCATCTACAGATCTGTGCCTAGACACAATCCTGTTTTGGAGCTCTACGGAAAATTCCTTCGACCTCATGCCTTGGTTTCCAATTGAATTTACCACTTGTGGACTCCAATCAAGATGTAGAAACATCTCAAGGATGATCCATGGAAAAACGATTCTTATGTAAATAAGTTATTTCTGTTTTTGTTTTTTTCAGAAATGTGCTAAATGCCTAAGAAACTGTTTTCGCTTTGACATTATGGGGTATTGTGTGTAGATTGATGAGGATTTTTTTTTTTCATCCATTTTAGAATAAGGCTGTAACGTAACAAAATGTGGAAAAGGTCAAGGGGTCTGAAAAATTTCCAAAGACACTGTACATGAAGCCTATACAGTAGGATATTATAGCTAGCCTGGATATTATGGCTAGCCTGGATTTTATAGCTCAACTGGATATTATGGCTAGACTGGATTATATAGCTCAACTGGATATTATGGCTAGCCTGGATTATATAGCTAGCATGGATATTATAGCTAGCCTACCTCAAAACAGATGTCCATGAACCACCACCAACCACTCTACTTATTTTAATGGATGGCTATATTTTAACGTGTAGGTGGCTTATGAGCACTAATACATTTTAGCTCTACATTTCCTTCTTTACGCTAAGTTTGAAAATTATTTGCTAGGAAAAAACTAAGCAAGTTGACATGTTTCATCTAGCTAAGCTACCTTGCTTGAATACTTGATAACAGTGCAAGGTAAACAACTCTCTATCTATAAAGTTGACAGATCAGTCCAATCACAGTTACCGGGCATAAGACGCTGATTTATCTGTGGCCAATGACAATGAGCCTTCTTGGGCGGGCACTTCTACTGTAAATCAATGGAACACCGAAGATGGGCTTTTGCTGGCCAGCTCTCCCAGCAGGTCATGGGGGACATAGTGTCCCCTACCCTGAGCCAATCACGTGCAACCAGAGAGGATCGACGATGCCTACACACTGTAATTTCTCTGTCTGCCCCTCCTCTAAAGAAAACACCTAGCAAGGCTGAAATAGTTGCATTTTGGAGCTGCCTTACTCAACAAAAATGTTTTAAAAAACAATACAATTGAAAAGCAACCATTTATTCTTTACTAGATCAAGCTTCTTTTTTTGAAAATGTAATTGTTTGCTAAACTGGTGTGTAATGTTGTTGTGACATGAAATAACAGAGTTGCATGCAAATATCCTGTATATTGTTGCAGCTCTGCCCAACGTGACGCATAGTCACTAAGAACAACAAGTTAAATCAAAGAAACTCAATCACCAATTGGAGGACAGTTACTGGGCTGGGTCATTCCATTTCATGGTTTAACTGAGCATCAATCATTATGTACAGTACATGAAACAAGAGCAGTCTCATACTGTAACAGCATTGAGTGACCATTCCAACAGACAGCCAGAAGACAACAGATCCCCCTACCTGGGCTCCTCCAACACATGTATCAACTTAGCTAATACTCCTATAACACCTCTGATTAACAACTCCAGACTGCTGAGAACTCTGCATGAAACTGATTCAACCTTCACCAACCAGTGGACAGTTTCATTCCCTTCCTTCCCCTCTCTACACCTAGATAATATACACTCCATAAGACCATCAGTACATGAAAGGAATCCAGCACCATACTGCTGCTTTAATTCCATTAATTCAGGGCATAACACATTATGAATGCACTTCATCACTTATTTATTAATTACCACATTACACTTTTTGGTGGCAATAACTCCACCTTGGTGAGTGAGGGCTTTGCATCCTACGTCAGGGATCCAGCCCCAAATGAATGTATAATCAGGCTTTGATCGCTATGGCAGACTCGGCTATGGCCTCCTCAGAACGCCAGGGCACAATCTATTAATTCACCACCATTTTCCTAAGTGTTTTCACCCCACCATGACCCTGCCACTTCATCTGTTGATTTTATTTTCAGAGTGCATGCTGTCCATATGTTCCTGTAATAGTTGCTATAATTCTTGAGCAATAGAGGCTAGTGTTTTATTGGTCCTTAGTAAAAAACGAAGAGGGAAAGAATGCATTTTAATAAAACCCCTTAGCAATACACTAATGGGCGAGCACTGATAATATTTGCATAGAGATGAATTACACTTGGCTTGACGTGACTTTTAAAATATGATTGAAGAGGTTATTATTGGTGGACTATGATAAGTGTTAACAGGTTATATTAGCACGGCTATTGCTAATAATATTTAGAGCGAAAGACTTGGGTGATGAGGGCAGGTTTTTTCGCAGCCAGTCCACTGAAGGTGCTCATTTTGTCATTACTTAGCCCAGCTTTCCCCTTGCCTTCATTCCTCTATTCCAAAGCAGGAGAAATGACACAAAGTCTTTAATCAAGCATCGAGCTTCTGCGCAGAGCTCTTTGAACAAGGCCATTCCCAACTTTAGTCTCCTCATCAATCACAACAGTTTACGTCCCCTTTTTTAATAAGAAACAACACTGATAAGAGCAGTGTTAAAAATAGCATAAGCTCAGAGACAGAACAGTCTGAGAATGAGTTATTACTAGTACACCTACAACCTGTGTTGTCATCTGACTGAGTAGGGATTAGCTTTAATCCTTAGTTGCTTGTTACGTCAATATTTTGCCTTATTAATGAAATAATATATATACTCATTGATTTTTGTACCGCTACATATTGACTCAGTACCATTTGTCTACTTATTGTTATTTTATTGTTTTACTATTTCCTTTTTTGCTCATTTATCTTACTTTTTAACTCTGCATTATTGGGAAAGGTCTCGTAAGTAAGTAAAGTCTACACCTGTTGTATTCAGTGCATGTGACAAATAGAATTTGATTTGATTAGAGTTGCCTCATTAGTTCAGTTCAACGGTCTTACCCCATCAGAACCCAAAATATAAGCTTGTTTTGCTCTAATGTTTGTAAACAATGCAAATATCTTACTTTAAAATATATATATATATATATTTTTTTTTTATATTTTTTTATATATATATATTAGTGTCATGTATTGTATTGTCATGTCTTGTCCCTGTGCTTTCTCTTCTCTTCGTTTCCCCCTGCTGGTCATATTAGGTTTCTTTCTCTCTCTTTATCCCTCTCTCTCTCTATCGTTCCGTTCCTGCTTCCAGCTGTTCCTCATTCTCCTAACGACCTCGTTTACTCTCTCACACCTGTCCCCTATTTTGCCCTCTGATTAAGTCTCTATTTCACTCTCTGTTTCTGCTTCTGTCCTTGTCGGATTCTTGTTTGCTTTGCCTTTGTTCCGTCCTGTTGTATTCTGCCTCGTCGTCAGATACTGCGTGTGAGCAGGTGTCTCTATCCTCTACGGCCCCCTACCCGAAGGGACCTGCAGTCTGTTGCCGCTAGCCCTGCAACTCTCCTCAACAACTAGAAGGGCGACTCTCCTGTTAAACTAGAGGATTTGTGTTTTCCCTGTTTGGACTTCCCCTGTAGTGATTGAGGATTTATGTTTTTCCTGTTTGGACATTAAAAGACTCTGTTTCTGTTATATTGCTTTTGGGTCCTCACTCACCTGCATAACAGAAGAATCCGACCAAGAATGGACCCAGCGATTTCGGATTCTCTCTACTCAGCCGTCGAGTTCCAGGGAGCGATGCTAGGCAGACACGAACAGGAATTGTCTGCTGCTCGACATGCCGTTGAGACCCTGGCCGCCCAAGTCTCCGGCCTCTCGGAGGATATTCACAATCTCCGCCTCGATCCACCGGTTACCTCCTGGGTTTCCGGGTCTCCGGAGCCCAGAATTAATAACCCACCGTGTTACTCTGGGGAGCCCACTGAATGTCGCTCGTTCCTTACCCAGTGTGATATTGTGTTCTCTCTCCAGCCCAACACGTACTCCAGGGGTACTGCTCGTATCGCCTACGTCATATCTCTCCTTACTGGACGGGCTCGTGAGTGGGGCACGGCAATCTGGGAGGCAAGGGCTGAGTGTACTAACCAGTATCAGAACTTTAAGGAGGAGATGATATGGGTTTTTGATCGTTCTGTTTTTGGGAAAGAAGCTTCCTGGGCCCTGTCTTCCCTATGTCAAGGTAATCGATCCATAACGGATTACTCTATAGAGTTTCGCACTCTTGCTGCCTCCAGTGACTGGAACGAGCCGGCGTTGCTCGCTCGTTTTCTGGAGGGTCTCCACGCTGAGGTAAAGGATGAGATTCTCTCCCGGGAGGTTCCTTCCAGCGTGGATTCTTTGATTGAACTCACTATTCGCATAGAACGACGGGTAGATCTTCGTCACCGAGCTCATGGAAGAGAGCTCGCGTTAACAGAGTCCCCCCTCTCCGCATCACTACCATCTCCCCCCACTGGCTCAGGTGTTGAGCCCATGCAGCTGGGGGGTATTCGCATCTCGACTAAGGAGAGGGAACGGAGAATCACCAACCGCCTCTGTCTCTATTGCGGTTCCGCTGGTCATTTTGTCATTTCATGTCCAGTAAAAGGCCAGAGCTCATCAGTAAGCGGAGGGCTACTGGTGAGCGCTACTCCTCTGGTCTCTCCGTCAAGTTCCTGTACTACCTTGTCGGTCCATCTACGCTGGACCGGTTCGGCAGCTTCCTGCAGTGCATTAATAGACTCTGGGGCGGAGGGCTGTTTTATGGACGAAGCCTGGGCTCGGGAACATGACAATCCTCTCAGGCAGTTAGGGGAGCCCACGGCTATGTTCGCCTTGGATGGTAGTCCTCTCCCCAGGATTCAGCGTGAAACGCTACCTTTAACCCTGACTGTCTCTGGTAATCATAGTGAAACCATTTCTTTTTTTATTTTTTGTTCACCTTTTACACCTGTTGTTTAGGGCCATCCCTGGCTAGTGTGTCATAATCCTTCTATTAATTGGTCTAGTAATTCTATCCTCTCCTGGAACGTCTCTTGTCATGTTAAGTGTTTAGTGTCTGCTATCCCTCCTGTTTCTTCTGCCCCCTCTTCACAGGAGGAGCCTGGTGATTTGACAGGGGTGCCGGAGGAATATCATGATCTGCGCACGGTCTTCAGTCGGTCCAGGGCCACCTCCCTTCCTCCTCACCGGTCGTATGATTGTTGTATTGATCTCCTTCCGGGTACCACTCCCCCACGGGGTAGACTAGACTCTCTGTCGGCTACCGAACGTAAGGCTCTCGAAGATTATTTGTCTGTAGCTCTCGACGCCGGTACCGTGGTCCCTTCCTCCTCTCCCGCCGAAGCGGGGTTCTTTTTGTTAAGGAAGAGGACGGGACCCTGCGCCCCTGCGTGGATTATCGAGGCTGAATGACATAACGGTTAAGAATCGTTATCCGCTTCCCCTTATGTCTTCAGTTTTCGAGATTCTGCAGGGAGCCAGGTTCTTTACTAAGTTGGACCTTCGTAATGCTTACCATCTCGTGCGCATCAGGGAGGGGGACGAGTGGAAAACGGCGTTTAACACTCCGTTAGGGCATTTTGAATACCGGGTTCTGCCGTTCGGTCTCGCTAATGCTCCAGCTGTCTTTCAGGCATTAGTGAATGATGTACTGAGTGACATGCTGAACATCTTTGTTTTCGTTTACCTTGACGATATCCTGATTTTTTCACCGTCACTCCAGATTCATGTTCAGCATGTTCGACGTGTCCTCCAGCGCCTTTTAGAGAATTGTCTTTATGTGAAGGCTGAGAAGTGCGCTTTTCATGTCTCCTCCGTCACATTTCTCGGTTCTGTTATTTCCGCTGAAGGCATTCAGATGGATCCCGCTAGGGTCCATGCTGTCAGCGATTGGCCCGTCCCTAAGTCACGTGTTGAACTGCAGCACTTTCTCGGTTTCGCGAATTTCTATCGGCGTTTCATTCGTAATTTCGGTCAAGTGGCAGCTCCTCTCACAGCCCTTACTTCTGTCAAGACGTGCTTTAAGTGGTCCGTTTCCGCCCAGGGAGCTTTTGATCTCCTCAAGAAGCGTTTTACGTCCGCTCCTATCCTTGTTACACCTGACGTCACTAAACAGTTCATTGTCGAGGTTGACGCGTCAGAGGTGGGCGTGGGAGCCATTCTGTCCCAGCGCTCCCATTCTGACGATAAGGTCCACCCTTGCGCGTATTTTTCTCATCGCCTGTCGCCGTCGGAACGTAACTATGATGTGGCAAACCGCGAACTGCTCGCCATCCGCTTAGCCCTAGGCGAATGGCGACAGTGGTTGGAGGGGGTGACCGTTCCTTTTGTCGTTTGGACTGACCATAAGAACCTTGAGTACATCCGTTCTGCCAAACGACTTAATGCGCGTCAGGCTCGTTGGGCGCTGTATTTCGCTCGTTTCGAGTTCGTTATTTCTTATCGTCCGGGCTCAAGGAACACCAAGCCTGATGCTTTATCCCGTCTCTTCAGTTCTTCAGTAGCCTCCACCGACCCCGAGGGGAGATTCCCTGAGGGGCGTGTTGTCGGGTTGACTGTCTGGGGAATTGAGAGGCAGGTAAAGCAAGCACTCACTCACACTCCGTCTCCGCGCGCTTGTCCTAGGAACCTTCTTTTCGTTCCCGTTCCTACTCGTCTGGCCGTTCTTCAGTGGGCTCACTCTGCCAAGTTAGCCGGCCACCTCGGCGTTCGGGGTACGCTTGCTTCTATTCGCCAGCGTTTTTGGTGGCCCACTCAGGAGCGTGACACGCATCGTTTCGTGGCTGCTTGTTCGGACTGCGTGCAGACTAAGTCCGGTAACTCTCTTCCTGCTTCTGCTCCTGGCCTTGCTGTGTCTAAGTCTGTCCCCAGCCACCGCATCTCTCCTGGTCCTGCTCCTGGCCTTGCGGTGTCTCAGTCTGTCCCCAGCCACCGCATCTCTCCTGCCCTTGCTGTGTCTCAGTCTGTCCCCTGCCACCGCATCTTTCCTGCCCTTGCTGTGTCTCAGTCTGTCCCCAGCCACCGCATCTCTCCTGGTCCTGCTCCTGGCCTTGCTGTGTCTCAGTCTGTCCTCAGCCACCGCCTCTCTCCTGTTCCTGGTCTTAGCCTTGCTGTGTCTCAGTCTGTCCCAAGTTGTTACTCTCCTGGCCTGTTTGGTCCTGATTGCTCAAACTCTTACAGTTCTCTACCCGTGTCTCATTTTTATAATAATAATTGCACTAAGATTCCCTCTTCATCGTTTCCCGGTACGGTCCTGAGGAGAGGAGTTGGGTTCCATCTCGGGACGTGCTGGACCGTTCGCTGATCGATGATTTCCTCCGTTGCCGCCAGGTTTCCTCCTCGAGTGCGCCAGGAGGCGCTCGGCGAGTGGGGGGGTACTGTCATGTATTGTATTGTCATGTCTTGTCCCTGTGCTTTCTCTTCTCTTCGTTTCACCCTGCTGGTCGTATTAGGTTTCTTTCTCTCTCTTTATCCCTCTCTCTCTCTATCGTTCCGTTCTTGCTTCCAGCTGTTCCTCATTTTCCTAACGACCTCGTTTACTCTCTCACACCTGTCCCCTATTTTGCCCTCTGATTAAGTCTCTATTTCACTCTCTGTTTCTGCTTCTGTCCTTGTCGGATTCTTGTTTGCTTTGCCTTTGTTCCGTCCTGTTGTATTCTGACTCATCGTCAGATACTGCGTGTGAGCAGGTGTCTCTATCCTCTACGGCCCGCGCCTACCCGAAGGGACCTGCAGTCTGTTGCCGCTAGCCCTGCAACTCTCCTCAACAACTAGAAGGGGGACTCTCCTGTTAAACTAGAGGATTTGTGTTTTCCCTGTTTGGACTTCCCCTGTAATGATTGAGGATTTATGTTTTCCCTGTTTGGACATTAAAAGACTCTGTTTCTGTTATATCGCTTTTGGGTCCTCACTCACCTGCATAACAATTAGTCTCAAAACATGGTTAAAACTATCATTTTGATATCACGGATGGTCAGTCTTTGCCTCTGTCTATGAATTTGAGAGTGTTTACATTTCTCCAGGCCCATCATTTAGCTTTTCACCAAAACTGAGGCGGAGTGTCCGCTTTGTTATTGTTTCAATTAAGGATCCTAGCTTTAAGTACGGTTTACATGCTTACTTACAACTCTCTATTTGTGCAACTACATCTGTTCATAAGCCAGTATAAGAGTGATGGCATTGACAGGAGAGAGGTGAGACAGCATTAGAGGAGATTATCTCAGAAAAAATACTTGAGAAACATCCCACCCAGGGTGTCTTCCCCAGACACAGAGTCAGGAGACAGTCAGGGGACGTGGGCACAACACTAAAAAGGCAACAAAGGCTAAGGACTGTAGATGTTATCTGATCGATGAAATATACATACACACACCACACACACACCAGGTGAAGGCACCTGTCACCTGCATAAACCCTTGTCTATCGTGGGATCGAGTTAATCATCAACATAAGTTGGCATTTATTTGCTCAAGCAGACAGAGCAATTAACATTGACTTTATTTCCAGACTCTATGGGCCACTGATTACTACGCTCACTGAGCAATGTAACACTGCAAGAATGAATGAACTACATTCTTATGGAACGAGGTGTATTCAGTGCTCTAGGACACACTATGGTTTGATTCAAGCATAAATGTGAAAAAACAGGGGAGAGATAATAACATTTACATTTACATTTACATTTAAGTCATTTAGCAGACGCTCTTATCCAGAGCGACTTACAAATTGGTGCATTCACCTTATGACATCCAGTGGAACAGCCACTTTACAATAGTGCATCTACATATTTTAAGGGGGGTGAGAAGGATTACTTTATCCTATCCTAGGTATTCCTTAAAGAGGTGGGGTTTCAGGTGTCTCCGGAAGGTGGTGATTGACTCCGCTGTCCTGGCGTCGTGAGGGAGTTTGTTCCACCATTGGGGAGCCAGAGCAGCGAACAGTTTTGACTGGGCTGAGCGGGAACTGTACTTCCTCAGTGGTAGGGAGGCGAGCAGGCCAGAGGTGGATGAACGCAGTGCCCTTATTTGGGTGTAGGGCCTGATCAGAGCCTGGAGGTACTGAGGTGCCGTTCCCCTCACAGCTCCGTAGGCAAGCACCATGGTCTTGTAGCGGATGCGAGCTTCAACTGGAAGCCAGTGGAGAGAGCGGAGGAGCGGGGTGACGTGAGAGAACTTGGGAAGGTTGAACACTAGACGGGCTGCGGCGTTCTGGATGAGTTGTAGGGGTTTAATGGCACAGGCAGGGAGCCCAGCCAACAGCAAGTTGCAGTAATCCAGACGGGAGATGACAAGTGCCTGGATTAGGACCTGCGCCGCTTCCTGTGTGAGGCAGGGTCGTACTCTGCGGATGTTGTAGAGCATGAACCTACAGGAACGGGCCACCGCCTTGATGTTAGTTGAGAACGACAGGGTGTTGTCCAGGATCACGCCAAGGTTCTTAGCGCTCTGGGAGGAGGACACAATGGAGTTGTCAACCGTGATGGCGAGATCATGGAACGGGCAGTCCTTCCCCGGGAGGAAGAGCAGCTCCGTCTTGCCGAAGTTCAGCTTGAGGTGGTGATCCGTCATCCACACTGATATGTCTGCCAGACATGCAGAGATGCGATTCGCCACCTGGTCATCAGAAGGGGGAAAGGAGAAGATTAATTGTGTGTCGTCTGCATAGCAATGATAGGAGAGACCATGTGAGGTTATGACAGAGCCAAGTGACTTGGTGTATAGCGAGAATAGGAGAGGGCCTAGAACAGAGCCCTGGGGACACCAGTGGTGAGAGCGCATGGTGAGGAGACAGATTCTCGCCACGCCACCTGGTAGGAGCGACCTGTCAGGTAGGACGCAATCCAAGCGTGGGCCACGCCGGAGATGCCCAACTCGGAGAGGGTGGAGAGGAGGATCTGATGGTTCACAGTATCGAAGGCAGCCGATAGGTCTAGAAGGATGAGAGCAGAGGAGAGAGAGTTAGCTTTAGCGGTGCGGAGCGCCTCCGTGATACAGAGAAGAGCAGTCTCAGTTGAATGACTAGTCTTGAAACCTGACTGATTTGGATCAAGAAGGTCATTCTGAGAGAGATAGCGGGAGAGCTGACCAAGGACGGCACGTTCAAGAGTTTTGGAGAGAAAAGAAAGAAGGGATACTGGTCTGTAGTTGTTGACATCGGAGGGATCGAGTGTAGGTTTTTTCAGAAGGGGTGCAACTCTCGCTCTCTTGAAGACGGAAGGGACGTAGCCAGCGGTCAGGGATAAGTTGATGAGCGAGGTGAGGTAAGGGAGAAGGTCTCCGGAAATGGTCTGGAGAAGAGAGGAGGGGATAGGGTCAAGCGGGCAGGTTGTTGGGCGGCCGGCCGTCACAAGACGCGAGATTTCATCTGGAGAGAGAGGGGAGAAAGAGGTCAGAGCACAGGGTAGGGCACTGTGAGCAGAACCAGCGGTGTCGTTTGACTTAGCAAACGAGGATCGGATGTCGTCGACCTTCTTTTCAAAATGGTTGACGAAGTCATCTGCAGAGAGGGAGGAGGGGGGGGGGAGGAGGATTCAGGAGGGAGGAGAAGGTGGCAAAGAGCTTCCTAGGGTTAGAGGCAGATGCTTGGAATTTAGAGTGGTAGAAAGTGGCTTTAGCATCAGAGACAGAGGAGGAAAATATAGAGAGGAGGGAGTGAAAGGATGCCAGGTCCGCAGGGAGGCGAGTTTTCCTCCATTTCCGCTCGGCTGCCCGGAGCCCTGTTCTGTGAGCTCGCAATGAGTCGTCAAGCCACGGAGCGGGAGGGGAGGACCGAGCCGGCCTGGAAGATAGGGGACATAGAGAGTCAAAGGATGCAGAAAGGGAGGAGAGGAGGGTTGAGGAGGCAGAATCAGGAGATAGGTTGGAGAAGGTTTGAGCAGAGGGAAGAGATGATAGGATGGAAGAGGAGAGAGTAGCGGGGGAGAGAGAGCGAAGGTTGGGACGGCGCGATACCATCCGAGTAGGGGCAGTGTGGGAAGTGTTGGATGAGAGCGAGAGGGAAAAGGATACAAGGTAGTGGTCGGAGACTTGGAGGGGAGTTGCAATGAGGTTAGTGGAAAAACAGCATCTAGTAAAGATGACGTCGAGCGTATTGCCTGCCTTGTGAGTAGGGGGGGAAGGTGAGAGGGTGAGGTCAAAAGAGGAGAGGAGTGGAAAGAAGGAGGCAGAGAGGAATGAGTCAAAGGTAGACGTGGGGAGGTTAAAGTCGCCCAGAACTGTGAGAGGTGAGCCGTCCTCAGGAAAGGAGCTTATCAAGGCATCAAGCTCATTGATGAACTCTCCGAGGGGACCTGGAGGGCGATAAATGATAAGGATGTTAAGCTTGAAAGGGCTGGTAACTGTGACAGCATGAAATTCAAAGGAGGCGATAGACAGATGGGTAAGGGGAGAAAGAGAGAATGACCACTTGGGAGAGATAAGGATCCCGATGCCACCACCCCGCTGACCAGAAGCTCTCGGGGTGTGCGAGAACACGTGGGCGGACGAAGAGAGAGCAGTATGAGTAGCAGTGTTATCTGTGGTGATCCATGTTTCTGTCAGTGCCAAGAAGTCGAGGGACTGGAGGGAGGCATAGGCTGAGATGAACTCTGCCTTGTTGGCTGCAGATCGGCAGTTCCAGAGGCTACTGGAGACCTGGAACTCCACGTGGGTCGTGCGCGCTGGGACCACCAGATTAGGGTGGCAGCGGCCACGCGGTGTGGAGCGTTTGTATGGTCTGTGCAGAGAGGAGAGAACAGGGATAGACAGACACATAGTTGACAGGCTACAGAAGAGGCTACGCTAATGCAAGGAGATTGGAATGACAAGTGGACTACACGTCTCAAATGTTCAGAAAGTTAAGCTTACGTAGCAAGAATCTTATTGACTAAAATGATTAAAATGATACAGTACTGCTGAAGTAGGCTAGCTGGCAGTGGCTGCGTTGTTGACTTTGTAGGCTAGCTGGCAGTGGCTGCGTTGTTGACACTACACTAATCAAGTTGTTCCGTTGAGTGTAATAGTTTCTACAGTGCTGCTATTCGGGGGCTAGCTGGCTAGCTAGCAGTGTTGATTACGTTACGTTGCGTTAAAAGAACGACAACAATTATCTTTGATACACAGACGGCTATGTAGCTAGCTATGTAGCTAGCTACCATCAAACAAATCAAACCGTTGTGCTGTAATGAAATGAAATGAAAAATGTGATACTACCTGTGGAGCGAAGCGGAATGCGACCGGGTTGTTGAGTGCGGAAGTTCTATTCAGTAGACGTTGGCTAGCTGTTGGCTAGCTAGCAGTGTCTCCTACGTTAAGGAAGACAAATAGCTGGCTAGCTAACCTCAGTAAATTAAGATAATCACTCTAAGACTACACGCTCTAAACTACACAATTATCTTGGATACGAAGACAGCAAAGACAACTATGTAGCTAGCTAACACTACACTAATCAAGTCGTTCAGTTGAGTGTAATAGTTTCTACAGTGCTGCAATTCGGTAGACGGTGGACGTATGCTAGCTGGCTAGCTGCTGGGTAGATAGCAGTGTAGACTACGTTAGGACGACGAAATACAAGTTGCAATAGAAGTACTGTTTCACTATGTTGTCCTCTTTCTTTTCCTTTTTCTTCTGTCCTTATTTTGTCCTTATTTTGTCTTCCTTTCTTCTGTTAACTAGATATTTTTTGTTGTTATTCTTTGTAAGCTAGCTAGCTTCTTCCAGGAGAGTCCCTAGCAACTGCTTAGCAACAAGTAAACAATTCTGCTAGCAATTCAGCTAGCTAAGATAACTGTACAATTTTATGAAAAATAGTTAATTTTTCAAAAGCCTGTCTTTTTGGTTTGTTCCTTGTTTTGTCTTCTATTGAGTCTTGCAGTTTTCTCTTGATTTTTTTGATGTACTTCACTCTAAAAAACCATTTAAATCTCAATATATACAGGAGCTCATTTTTCAGCAGCTGCTCAATTTAGAACTCCGGAACAAAAAAAACATAAAGATGAGAATGTGTCTCTAATGTGAACACTGAAAAGCCCCTGTTTTGGTCCTCTCTGACAGTCGGTTGCTGTGTGGCCGGATAGATTTGTATAATTGGGGCTCCCAAGGTGCTCCTTATCACAAGCCTCTAAACGAGAGAAGGGAGAGATAAGGTTGCAGGCAAATGTGAGCTGAGTGGGATCCACAGCCTCCTGTGACACATGTCTTTGTGTGAAATCTCTTGTAGAACATGGTCAACTGAGAGCCCCATCCCAGCTCTTTATGAAGATAGCAAGCTAAGGCTAACACATTAGTCAGACCACTAAATAGCAAATTATTTATTGGGGTATCAACAGGTAGGGATATGAAAACATAGTTAAAACCATAAATGGTATTGTATATTTTGGGTATTATGATGAATCCATTTGGGTTTTTTGTTTAACCTCAATAAAAAGCTTCCCCAAAAAATGTTATTTTCAGAACCATGCAGTTAGTCATCATGACATTACATTGCTCCAAGCTAAATGTTTTTTTTTCTTACCACAAATTCACTTTCTGATATAACAATAATACAATGTACATTGAGACAAGGGCTGAGGCATAGTGAAACTGTATAGGTCAGAGTGTACAAATGCCTTCTTTAGAAGCAGGGCATTTATTTCTCTACCAATTAACCTCTCCTCCAGGGTGTGTTTTATTGGGGAAGCTGGAGACCCAGTAGCATCTGGCAGATCTAGTAGGACAGCCATGGTTGGCAGAGTGGTGTAGGTGAGTGTTGTCAGAGAGCAGGCTGGCAGGCAGGCTGGCAGAGCAATAAGTCGGCAGATGCTGCTGCCAGTCCTTGGGGAAAACTACTCATGTTCTCCACACCTGGAACACACAGAACCAGTGTTCTCCACACCTGGAACACACAGAACCAGTGTTCACCACCCCTGGAACCCAAAGAACCAGCGTTCACCACCCCTGGAACCCACAGAACCAGTGATATCGACACCTGGAACCCACAGAACCAGCGTTCACCACCCCTGGAACCCACAGAGCCAGTGATCTCGACACCTGGAACCCACAGAACCAGTGATCTTGACACCTGGAACCCACAGAACCAGCATTCACCAGGGCATCAACAGCTCATATTTAGCACTCAAGCACTCATATTGTGCTAGAAATCACATCTTGTAAAAAATCTCACAATAATAAAATCACCAATGTCAGAATATTTTGGGTGCAAACACTTATTCTTCCACCAGTTTTATTGAGAGGCCACGTTGTGCCAAAATGAAAACTATGTCCAGTGATAACCACTTTGGTTGCTGCTTTTCAGAATAACTCGATTTTTTAAAATAAAACATGCACTCTTTAGTTCTCACCCAGAGTGAGTCCGTATTTCATTACTCATTCTAAATCCATTTGAGGAGGTGGACAGGACAAAGCTCATTTTGAGTGCTTTTTGTGCTGACTGATATTATAGCCAGAAAAATAAATGGAAAAGTAGCAGCAGCTAAGAATGACAAGTAGCACACACTGCACTGACCCATGTGGCAGTGTGAGATGCCAGGTACATAGAGGAGCTATCTCCCCAGCGCCATGACATGACATTGCCATACCTCCATCTGAAATAATTCCATTGAGTGTGGCCACTGCAGAAGGCCTAGCTACTCAATTTAATAATAACGGAGTAGCTAGTCATCCTAACCACTATTCACGCTGGTCACCATCTTGCTGGTCTCATGAGCTCTCTCTCAGGTTGCCTCGTGCTTCACACTTTGGGTTGGAGGTGGTTTACACTAATAGGACGCCTTCAAGGAAGTCACAGTTTTGTGCAAAGAAATTCATTTTCACTGACAGTATGAACAGAAAAGGGGAATAAGAGCACAGTGATAGCAGCAATGGGAGTAATTGAGTAAAAAGGATCAAGTCAAACATTGGCTTTTGCAAAAGTTTAAAAGTTAATTTGTGAAAATCAGTTGTGTTGTCACAATTTAGGGGTGGTATACAGGAGATAGCCCTATTTGGTAAAAGACCAAGTCCATATTGTAAATCATTTGTAAAAATCCAAATAACTTCACAGATCATTGTAAAGGGTTTAAACACTGTTTCCCATGCTCGTTCAATGGTCCATAAACAATTAATGAACATGCATCTGTGAAACGGTCGTTAAGACACTAACAGATTACAGACAGTAGGCAATTAAGGTCACAGTTATGAAAACTTAGGACACGAATGAGGCCTTTCTACTGACTCTGAAAAACACCAAAAGAAAGATGCCCAGGGGCCCTGCTCATCTGCATGAATGTGCCATAGGTATGCTGCAAGGAGGCATGAGGACTGCAGATGTGGCCAGGGCAATAAATTGCAATGGCCGTACTGTAAGACGCCTAGACAGTTCTACAGGGAGACAGGACGGACAGCTGATCATCCTCGCAGTAGCAGACCACGTGCAACAACACCTGCACAGGATCAGTACATCCGAACTTCACACCTGCAGGACAGGTACAGGATGGCAACAACAACTGCCCGAGTTACACCAGGAACGCACAATCCCTCCATCAGTGTTCAGACTGTCTGCAATAGGCTGGGAGAGGCTGGACTGAGGGCTTGTAGGGCTGTTGTAAGGTAGGTCCTCACCAGACATCACCGGCAACAACGTCGCCTATGGGCACAAACCCACCGTCGCTGGACCAGACAGGACTGGCAAAAAGTGCTCTTCACTGACGAGTCGCGGTTTTGCCTCACCAGGGGAGATGGTCTGATTCGCATTTATCGTTGAAGGAATGAGCATTACACCGAGGCCTGTACTCTGGAGCGGGATTGATTTGGAGGTGGAGGGTCCGTCATGGTCTGGGGTGGTGTGTCACAGCATCATCGGACTGAGCTTGTTGTCATTGCAGGCAATCACAACGCTGTGCGTTACAGGGAAGATATTCTCCTCCTTCATGTGGCACCCTTCCTGCAGGCTCATCCTGACATGACCCTCCAGCATGACAATGCCACCAGCCATACTGCTCATTCTGTGCATGATTTCCTGCAAGACAGGAATGCCAGTGTTCTGCCATGGCCAGCGAAGAGGCCGGGTCTCAATCCCATTGAGCACGTCTGGGACCTGTTGGATAGGAGGGTGAGGGCTAGGGCCATTCCCCCCAGAAATGTCCAGGAACTTGCAGGTGCCTTGGTGGACGACTGGAGTAACATCTCACAGCAAGACCTGGCAAATCTGGTGCAGTCCATAAGGAGGAGATGTAATGCAGTACTTAATGCAGCTGGTGGCCACAACAGATACTTACTGTTACTTTTGATTTTGACCCCCCTTTGTTCAGAGACACATTATTCCATTTCTGTAAGTCACATGTCTGTGGAACTTGTTCAGTTTATGTCTCAGTTGTTGAATCTTGTTATGTTCATACAAATATTTAGACATGTTAAGTTTGCTGAAAATAAACCCAGTTGGCAGTGAAAGGACGTTTTTTTTTGCTGAGTTTATATATACACCAATTATACAAAACATTAAGAACACCTGCTCTTTCCATGACAAACTGAGCAGGTGAATCCAGTTGAAAGCTATGATGCCTTATTGATGTCACTTGTTAAATCCACTTATATTTAAAATCACATTTTAATAAGAGAAATTGTCGAAATAAGAGGGGTTTATGACTTGTAGCTGTGGTAACTAGTGACGACTCTTGAACGGCCCCGATGTTTCACGTCTTCGTGGTATTGTCATTTGACTGTGACATAATTTCAGTGAAAATATAAAACCATGTTTACCTGTGCAGTTTTTATTTGACTATTCCGCCAACACGACCGGACATCTGTAAAAGTAGGCCTATAATACGTGGAGAGGTGCATGCGTGAAACTGAAACATGAAGGTTGGAACTATTGCATTCCTGTTATGCTCTAGTGCTGTTAATAAATGGCATCAAATATACACAGGAGTTCAATTCTAAAATATGTTCTTAAATATGCCACAATAATATTTCTCGTTTGAGACAGACAAATCATAATTGTCGGCTTTTGCAGTCTACTTGTATCAATCAACATGTGTTAAAAATGTGGTGGCAGTGTATTTTGGCTTACTAAGTTGTCAATCTGTCCACGTTCTCTTGAAGATGTAGCACAACTGCAGGATTTCAATACATCTATTTTGATCTGACATTCTGCCTCAAGTAGCCTATTAGGAATATATATATATATATTACCTTTATTTAACTAGGAAAGTCAATGAAGGCCTACCCGGAATAAAGTGATGATACAAATAGCAGACTCTACTGGTGCGCCTTTCAAGTCTACATGCCTTTTACTGCGTGACTGCCCTCAGTAGTGTACTGTATCATCCATAAGCTACAGGTCCTTCTGTCTGGTAGCAAGTACTTCTTAGAGGCTTACGTTGGAGCAACTAACAATTTCTGCATTCGAAATCATATCTATCTGAGAAATCGTTGTATTCTTTCAGTTTCATGAACTGACTTTTTTTTCTTCTCAAAATTGTCATTGTATATATGTAGGCCTGCTATTAGGCCTACTATATTGCAAATGTACAATACAACTGCAGATTAGATTTAGAAATTAGCATTTGTCTCTAGACCTATCATAAAGACCACATTTTGATAACACTATTCACAGACTCCGATCACTAAAGTCTTAAATCCAGTATTTACCAACAGTGAGTCTCCTATGCCTGGCGAAAGCCGCATCTTCGATCAACATCTGATCAATTCAATATTTACTGGATCTGTTTGTACATCGGTTGTGGGATTTCCAATTTTAAATAACATGCTGATGTAATCACGCGAATCTGTCGACGCACAGACACTGCAGAATGAATTTTCTAGATTCCGCGCCAGATAAATTAATTATGAACTTTTCAGGCCATGTTTTAACTGTAACTGTTGAAACACATTCTGTCCATCGAATATATCTTCACCCCATCACACAAAGAACAATTTCAGCCAGATACACAATTTGAATTCATTAATATCGACGATATGCGATGCTGTAAATGCAAGACAATAGGCTACTTGTCAGACCCTCTGTGGTCAAGGGTTACTTGTTCGATTGGAAATTCAAAATTCTATTTTGTGATTCAGTAATCTAGGGAAAGTGGGCAGAATATGTTTTGATAAAAGCACTGGAGAGTGGATGCTATTATAGTTTTATTATAAATATTAATAATTATAAATAATAATAATCATTATTGTTGTTGTTATAGCTTGGTTATAGGCAACAATAGATGTTCCTATATCATCGCATGTCTTGGAAGGCATAGTGGCATAATGTAATCATCACCAATAATAATCATAATTATCATAATCATCATACATACATATGAAACATTTGCATAAACAAATAGAAAACCACTTTACGTCGCCCTGCTAAGAAAGATAACCCCTCAAATAAGATGAATAGTAACCATCATATCTCCAAATATGATATATTTACATATTCATATTATACATTCAGGTGTCTTTCGTTAGCGTGCACAAATAGAAATTGATAGGTAGATAAAATAAAACGAAATTAAATCAAATACTTGAGCTTCCTCCTATGCTTCTTTCCCCCTTTATGTCCTCCATCGGGTGATTACTGCCAAGAACGCAATTGAATTGTTTTATGTATATCCAGAGTAAAGCAACGTTAATCTTACCTTTTATTTTTTTTTCAAAAAGTGCATTACATATGAACCCGCGATACACATTTTTTCAGGATTCAATCACTGTTACAAACTTAAAATATTATATAAATTAAGTAAAGTGTGAGGGGAAACCATTTTACCATTAGAGAAACACAATGTGCATTTATTTTACAAATGTACTTCAATTGCGTCACAACCGGTATTCTTTACACTTAAAATATGTGGCTAATTTCATTTCCATTTATTTTGTAAATATATATATTAAAAAAAGATTCTTATCGTCCACAGAACCAATGGGGATGCCTGTTAGGCTTGTTCTGATATTTTTTTGGAAGCCCTAATGGTTGAAAATTGGGCCCTACAAACAGGTGGATCTTATTACTTCACTATGAAATGCAATGTATATGTCAAGTTTCAAAAACAAAACTAAACATGAAAATATAGGCTATGCTTTTTGCAATTGACAAAGCTGTAACGATGTCAGACGTCAGAACAACTAAGAGGAAGAGACTCAGCAGTGCTTTCTATACAACAAAAAAAACGTTTTTTACACATAAATATTCACAGTAATATAATTTCTATTGAATACAACTCACGTTTCTATTTACATGTAAGTATCATCTTCGTAATGTTCAAACTTCTATAAATTGTGTCCATGTTTTGGCCACTGTTCCAGACTACACAATTGCGTCTTTTCCTTTGATCCTCCGTCCTCGTGCAAACATATTCATTTAAAAATGTTGACGAAAAAAGGGACACAACCTGCACCAGTTCCACGATTAAATGTTTCATCAAACGTATTTTTTCCCCGTGTCTGTCTACGAACTGTCGTTTTCTGATGTATTAATAAGGAGTGAGGAGTTTGGTTTGTGTTTTTTCAGTAATTGTGTTATTTTCTCGTCGTCTGAGTTAGGGTCCAACGGCTTGTTATAATCATCATCATCCTCTTCATTCTCCGAGGCCCCGTTCAGCCTCTCCGTCTCCGAGTCCTGCTTCTTCTTTGCTGAAGCCATCTCAGCCGCGTGGCGTTTTCTCCATTTCGTTCTTCGGTTTTGAAACCACACCTAAAAGGTTCATATTCGTTGATTACATGAAATCAACAAATAATATGATTACACGTGACTCTATTGCAAAGATATTGATTAACAACCAGACATTTACAAATAATGACTGTAGCCTTGGCCCTGCCAAAGTAAAAGGGCATACGTCTAAGTCACGTGAAGTCAACAGATAATAGGTTATATGTCATTCTAATAATCCATTCAGAAAAAGGGACTCAATATTTTTCTAATGAGAAAACATAGGTTTAATTTGCCTCCTTCCATGTTGTTTGCAAACATGCACATTTTCTATATACTGCTGTGCAAGACTTTGCTACCATTATTTCCACATTTCTATGACATAAATTAACAAATTGTCTGGTTAAATTATAGTGTAATGTATTATTCATGTATTAGTTATACATACTAATATTTTAGAAATATTTATAGTTGTGAATATGACAACAATTATTTGGGAATTATCTTTAAAGATGTATTATTAAAAGCAATACAGTCACTTTAATTTAGATTTGTTTGACAACTGTTATTCGACTTTAAGTGTAGGCGATATCTATCTATTTATGAATATTGAAACGAAAGAAACATTACTGTCTAAAATGCATGAGGCACATTAATGGAAAGCGTGAGACAAATTCTAATTGAGTAGAAGAGACTATGCAAGAAGCCTTTGTGCTCCTCCTTAGTGAGAGGTTAACTAGGTTACTTATTAAACAATATTATACATCTTATTGGACTTTATAAAGACTATTTCAGAATGTGTCTTACCTTTACTTGGCTCTCTGTCATTCCCAGCGAGTAGGCCAGTCGTGCTCGCTCCGGTCCAGCCAGATATTTTGTTTGTTCAAAAGTCTTTTCTAGGGCAAATATTTGCTGTCCAGAGAAGGTGGGACGTGTGTGCTTTCTTTTTCCATCTTTGTCAAGCAGTATAGAATTTTGATCTGAAAATGTAAAACATAAAGCTTCTAGTTCATTAAAGGAATTGTCACCTATTGTTATGCATTGATATAAAGTGCCAATATTAGGCTATTAACATGTATTTGATGTTGGGATGGGCCTACTGTTAGGCTATTCTCATTATAATATCACAATCAACTTCATTTGAGCTGTTATAAAATAAGCCTTTGTTAGTCCATTTTAATTCACATTGCAGCTAAACATTCAAGTCAGATCTGCTTCAGTTTTTAGGATGAAATATCATAGGCTACTGGGGAATAATTAATAACCCCTCCAGCTATAGGCCTACATCATGCATCAAAATACGATAAATTGAAGTTCAGATAGCTCAAAAACGTGGACTTACGCGGTGAACATGCGAATCTGGCGTCTCTCCAATGTGGGCTTTGCATGACTCCTGGCCAGAATATCGGGGTCCTGCCTGGAAGGTCTGTCAAGGGCTTGGGGTAGCGAGCCACTGCCACAGCACTGGGGCTGAAGTAGAGTCCAGGGGGTGGCGGGGGGCTCAAGCTACTGAAGCGGGGCAGTCCTGACAAGATGCCGGCAGAAGTGGACGCAGCAACGGCAGCAGCAGCTCCTGGGGCAAGGACCGAAGGACGACTGAGGATGTCGTTTATTCCATGAGGTGTGCCTAGCGCAATGCATTGATGGAGCGATCCGAGAGATGACATTCCGGAGGATGTTTTGATCCCCGGTGAGGACATCGGGATGCCACCGGGGTTTGGAGAGGTGGCAATAGGTGAGGTAGAAGAGGCCGGACCGTTGGAAGATAATGTGTAGGCTGGGTAGAGTGGGGTCTTCATCTCCGTCATGCTATGCAGAGCCGCTAAAGGTGCGGTGCTTAGGAGGAAAGCGCTCTGTCGGGACCCGTCCATCTGCCCCACTGCTAACATAACCGAGACTAGGTAAATGTGATGGTTTAGTCAAAAAAATATCCTCAATGCTCACGCTCTCAAGACGCCTAATAATGCAAAGTTTTGCTCAAATCGACCAACAGACAAAACAATACACGTTTCCTTTGGGGTAGGCCTATATTAGCCCAAATCTTCAAAATGTGCACGCCTTAAAAATGGTCTATCTAAAATGAAAATGTCCTGTTTTAAAACTAAAACATGGCAAAATGAAATCCCAGATTAATTTCGCAGAGATTCAAAAGTTATTATTACAGGGATCCGCTTCTTCAACCTTGTAAATCTTGGGAATGAAGTTGTTCAAATAGGATGAATTTCCGAAGTTGTCCTCATTGATTTGAGCAGACTGCTTTAGAGAAATTGATATTGTTGAATGTTTGAAATCTATAGATAAAAAGCTACCCTTTCATTCCGATGCATAAGACGATCTTTAAGATAATAAAACATTATCATCACTTTCGTGTGTCTTTCGCCGCAAAAGTAAAAACTTTGAGAGTAAACAGAAAGTAGATGAGGTGTTTATGTTGCGATTGGGTAATCCGACGGTGACGTACGCAGTGTGTGAAGTGCAAGAGCCAACAGGATTTAGGAGTGTGTCCTCATTGGCTGGCCATCATAGTTTTGGATTTGCACTTTCAAACAGTTGCAATCCGAACCGCTATTAAACACAAAAGGAACCGAATCAATCGAGTCCATTCTACATCTATTTTTTAGATAAAGGGACATCTGCATGTGCTCATTTAATTAATGTATTTTATTTTTTAACATTTATTAAACTAGGGAACACGTTTTTATTTACAACGACGGCCTACCAAAAGGCAAAAGGGCCTCCTGCCGGGACGGAGCTAGGAATAAAAATATAGGACAAAATACACATCACGACAAGAGACACCAACACACGAGAACACAGCATGGTTGCAATGCAACATGACGTCAACATGGTAGCAACACAACATCGTACAAACATTATTGGGCACAGACAACAACACACGGGCAAGAAGGTAGAGACAACAATACATCACGAAAAGAAGACACAACTGTTAGTAAGAGTGTCCATGACTGAGTCTTTGAAGGAAGAGATGGAGATAAAACTGTCCAGTTTTAGTTTGTTGCTCATCATGTGACATAGACTATTAGATCCAAATGTAGTTTATCCATCCATATTCATTCACATGAATTGTAGGCTAAAGCATTTCACTGTAAGGTCTACTACACCTGTTGTATTCAGCGCATGTGACAAATAACATTTTAATGAATAAAGAAGCTACATAGTTTATTGAGATATGCATTTAGCCATGTATCTAAATATATGGCTCTGCATTAAGCCATAGATAGACCTAAATATGGGTAATACTCCATGATCTATTATAAATTCAACAAGGCCAAATAGTAGGCCAAACGTTGTCATTTATGTGCTCCTGGATTCAAATGTAGCACGTGTCTGTATGCGTGTGTTTGTGCTTTTGTAGCCTAATTAGATCAATATTGAGAACAATCAAGACTTTAACTATTTTAATATAAATACATATGGGGACTTTTTGTCTCTGTATGACATCCTCAACAGAATTGTACATGTCTTTATTGGGATATTGTTTCACCGGCTATACTATTATCAAATGCTTATTGGTAACGGTCTGGTATTTATTTTAATTCAAGCATCGGTATATGCTGTCTGGGCATAGGCTATCAATTGAGTGAGAAAATACAATGCACGAATAACCATTAAATAAATCGGCTATTGAAGACTTAAAAGTCTTTAACAACGGATGTCAATATTATTATTCTGCATTGGAGAAAAAAAAGGTATATGTATCACCGCTGTTTCAGTAGGTCTAGGCTACAGTGCGCCCTATACTAGATTTAAGGATTGCAAGACACCAGTGACACCCTGTGGTATACTCTAATACTGCAATTAATAAAACGCTGAATTTCCCCAATATTTCCTAGCAATTACTTTACATTTTACCTCAACTGATTATATATTTTTATTCTAAGGAATGGATCGAGATTAACAGAATGTTTACCTGGAGGAAATGGGGGAGGGTCATGCTTTTACAATTTCAGTCATGGGGAGGGATTCATATTTTTTCAATCTAGTCCAGTGGAGATTCATGTAATTTGTACTTGATGACATTTCAATATGTCTCATTTTAGAGTTAGTTTTAGAATTAGTTGCTTATTGGGCTAAATATCCATTTGTGTCCGATGCCGCCCCTCACCTCTGATTCTCCGCTGAGCACGTAATATCAAGTGCACCGATAGGCTATTTAGTGTGAGCTCAATCAAATGATCCATAGCCTATAGGCTACAAAGTGCATTCTCGGAAAAGCACGGGGCAAAGGTATATTTGTGGGATAGTATAAATAAAACTAGGATGCATTACACACTGTAATGGAAATTCCAACTCTGATTCCCGCTCGGCTCTGCTCTTGCTGATCATAAGCATGTTTGTGTGCTGCCTAACCAATGGATGTGCTGTGTAGGCCTACCGTGGCAGTACAGGAGACTCGAGGGCTTCTTCCCTAAACGTTGCGCGGGCGGACTAGCCTATAGCCCCTTCAAACTCAACTCTGGACGTCGAAGTCAGTTCAACTGCGTTTTTTTTTCATTCTTCCCCTTTAATCAGGGACTGATTTAGGTGGGTGCAATTAATTATCAGGTAGAACAGAAAACCAGCAGGTTACAGGCCTAAGAGTTGAATAGCATTACAAAATACTATGTTCAGTTTGAGGAGCGCGCGAAGATCGGAAGGACCGGAGATACATTTTAATAGCTTGCTACTATAATTGATTTGATTAAAAACAGTATGTTTCTTGCCCATAATGTATGTATCAGAGTTATTGACTTCACAATAAGCCAGATTCGAGTAACTTACATTGTGTGGTTGAAACTTGAAGCAGCAGCCTCAGCGCAATCAATCGGAAAACGGCAGCTCATGGTGCTGAAACTAGGCACATTTGAGCAGGCATAATTCATTTCAATGTCTTCATTTTAATTCAACTTTACTAACAACAAGAGGGCTTTGTGTTGGAGCCTATTTCTTCCTATTTAAGAAATAAGAGGTAGGCCTACCTGTTTGAAAGATGAAATTAGACTTTAGATTTGTGGTCAATTTCTCCACCCACCATGCAATCCTTAAATAGCCTACCTCTATATCAGTGAAGGGATGTTGGGTTATATCCAACACTCGAATTTAGGGGGTATGAAGGGGTATGTATGCCATAGGCCTACCTTTTATTAAAGGAAATTATCACGACTCAGGATAAGACCCAGATGCAGACACAGGAAGTGGATAGTTAGAATCTCACGTTTATTTTAACACGGGGCAGGTCGAGGGCAGAAAGAGGTCAGTAATATCTGGAGATGGTCTTGAGAAGAGCGGACCGGGCTCTCTTCCAGGTACGACGACAGCGGCGGACGAACATCTGAGCAGAGGGTATTCTGACTTCTTCCTCTTGCTCAGGGAAGAGTGGGGGCTGATATCCCAAGGAACACTCAAAGGGCAAGAGACCAGTGGCCGAGCAGGGTAGGGTGTTGCGGGTGTATTCCACCCACACACGTTGCTGGCCCCAGGTGGTGATTGGCTCACTCCAACTGGCCGTTAGACTGGGGATGACAGGCTGGCCAATGACCCAATGAGGGTGCAGAACGCCTTCCAGAACCGGTGACGAGAACTGAGGGCTGCGATCGGAGACCATGTAAATCGGAAGTCCATGGATCCGAAAGAAGTGCTGCACCATGAGCTGGGCCGAATCATCAAGAACTTCAAGGAGAGCAGTTCAATTGTTGTGAAGAAGGCTTCAGAGCGCCTGAGAAAGTCCAGCAAGCACCAGGACCGTCTCCTAAAGTTGATTCAGCTGTGGGATCGGGGCACCACCAGTACAGAGCTTCCTCAGGAATGGCAGCAGGCAGGTGTGAGTGCATCTGCACACACAGTGAGGCAAAGACTTTTGGAGGATGGCCTGGTGTCAAGAAGGGCAGCAGAGAAGCCACTTCTCTCCAGGAAAAACATCAGGGACAGACTGATATTCTGCAAAAGGTACAGTGATTGGACTGCTGAGGACTGGGGTAAAGTAATTTTTCTGATGAATCCCCTTTCCGATTGTTTGGGGCATCCGGAAAAAAATATTGTCCGTAGAAGACAAGGTGAGCGCTACCATTAGTCCTGTGTCATGCCAACAGTAAAGCACCCTGAGACCATTTGTGTGTGGGGTTGCTTCTCAGCTAAGGGAGTGGGCTCACTCACAATTTTGCCTAAGAACACAGCCATGAATAAAGAATGGTACCAACACATCCTCCGGGAGCAATTTCTTCCAACCATCCAGGAACAGTTTGGTGACGAACAATGCCTTTTCCAGCATAATGGAGCACCTTGCCATAAGGCAAAAGTGATAACTAAGTGGTTCGGGAAACAAAACATTGATATTTTAGGTCCATGGCCAGGAAACTCCCCCAGACCTTAATCTCATTGAGAACTTGTGGTCAATCCTCAAGAGGTGGGTGGAAAAACAAAAACCCACAAATTCTGACAAACTCTAAGCATTGATTATGCAAGAATGGGCTGCCATCAGTCAGGATGTGGCCCAGAAGTTAATTGACAGCATGCCAGGGCAGATTGCAGAGGTCTTGAAAAAGAAGGGTCAACACTGCAAATATTTACTCTTTGCATCAACTTCATGTAATTGTCAATAAAAGCCTTTGGCACTTATGAAATGCATGTAATTATACTTCAGTATTCCATAGTAACATCTGACAAAAATATCTAGAAACTGAATCAGCAAACTTTGTGGAAATTAATATTTGTGTCATTCTCAAAACATTTGGCCACGACTGTACATAGAGCCATGACTACATGGAACTCTACTCCACATCAACTGACGCAAGCAGTAAAATTAGATTTAAAATAAATAAAACACCTAATGGAACAGCGGGGACTGTGAAGCAGTATTTGATCCAAGATGGCGTAGCAGTCAGACGTCCTTGTCCTGTCGTGTCCCTTGTATAAAAGCCAATTCCTCCTTTGGTCGTCTTTCCTTCCAGTTCTCTGCTGCCCATGACTGGAACGAATTGCAAAAATCTCTGAAGCTGGAGACTCACATCTCCCTCACTAGCTTTAAGCACCAGCTGTCAGAGCAGCTTACAGATCACTGCACCTGTACATAGCCCATCTATCTACCTACCTACCTCATCCCCATACTGGTATGTATATATTTATTTATTTTGCTCCTTTGCACCCCAGTATCTCTACCTGCACATTCATCTTCTGCCGATCTACCATTCCAGTGTTTAATTGCTATATTGTAATTACTTCGCCACCATGGCCTATTTACGCTTTATCTTGGCCAGGTCGCAGTTGCAAATGAGAACTTGTTCTCAACTAGCCTACCTGGTCAAATAACGGTGAAATAAATAAAAAGAAACACAAACATTCGCACAGACACACATATGATAACATACTCACTATACATACACATGGATTTAGTACTGTAGATATGTGGTAGTGGTGGAGTAGGTAGCGTCATACCCAAGACTCGAGGCTGTAATCGCTGCAAAAACCTGTTTTTGCTTTGTCATTATGGGGTATTGTGTGTAGATAGTTCAGGAATAAAAACAAATTAATCCATTTTAGAATAAGGCTGTAAAGTAACAAAATGTGGAGAAAATCAAGGGGTCTGAATACTCTCCGTATGCACTGTATATTGTTTTGTTTCTCTGACATTGAGGCTGAGCTAAACCTATAGCCTACGAGACAAATGGATTTCGCTTGAGAAGTAATCTAATTATGCTTCTATCAATTGATTAAGCGATTCACTTTCTGTACAAAAGATGTTTAAACGCAGACAGCTTTTGAGGTAACACTTCTGACCTTGTCTTGTTGGGTTAAGCAATGAAAGAAGAGTAGCCAGCAGTTAAAGCTTGAATTTTAAGCTGAGTCTAACTCTAATTCGTACAGGACGAAGTGTCTACAACTACATATTTAAGACTGGTGATCTGTCCAGTAAGTCAGGGTAAACCGTAGGCATTCTCTGCCTTCCACTTTGTTTAATTATTATTTGGAATATATGGGTAACTTTTCTCAAGCATTCAAGGATGGTTTAGGTGAACATAAGGTGAATATATATTTTTCTTAAGGGACGGCCATACATTTATTTCAGTGTTCCGATCTTCTCCATGGAGGTAACCCTTATAACATTTACTCCCTAACCTGCCACTGATTCAGACATAGGGCTCCAGGTGAGTTTGGCAAATGATTGTTATTTAATCAGGCAAGTCAGTTAAGAACATATTTCCAATGACAGCCTACCCCGGCCAAACCCTAACCACGCTGGGCCAATTGTGTGCCGCCCTATAGGACTCCCAATCACGGCTGGTTGTGATACAGCCTGGAATCGAACCAGGGTCTGTAGTGACACCTCTAGCACTGAGATGCAGTGCCGTAGGCTCCCGAGTGGTGCAGTGGTCTGAGTGACAAACTATCAACCAGGGGAGAAAGCGGTAAGCTACTCCACTTGCACATTGCGCAGCATAACAGTTTGTCCTGAACTACACGTTCCCCTAAAACATTCTTGAACAGGTGTATGTATAGCTGGACGAAACAGGGAGACTTGAATTTGTCCAATAATTTGTAAAACAGAAAATTTGGACTAATAATTAGGCCTACATCCTAGACATGTACGCTTGCAGCGTTATCCAACCAACATCTCCCCGTTTTTCAACGTGTCATTCAGAACAGCACTGTTTACATTTAATTCAACATTGCAATATTTTTTGTACTAAAAGCAGACCAGACCTGTTCTCAGATTTGAGTAGGCTACACCTGCCCTCTGTTGGCGGTCTTGACTAAGCAGTTTGTAACTAGCATTCGATTGAAAACTATTTGTAGACAAACTCCTTTCATGATTTAGGCCTATTCAAACAGGCAGATGTTAACTCAGGTGAAGTGACCCTTCCATGTGACTATTATTCGAATAGTACTAAAATGTTGCCATGGGTAATCCTGTTGAGGCCTACATCCTGTGTAGGGCTCAAATCTGGACATTGGCACCACCAAGTGTAGACTGTTACGTTCCCTCTTCATAGAGGCGTGCGTAACATAATGGGGGCTCATCCAGGATTTTTCCAATAAATCCACCGGACCCTGCTGCTCTGAGCTCTCTGTGGTTAGTGATTGAGGTGTGATGGTAGGGTTGTGAGTTTGGATGACTTGTGTAGTTAGTGTGTTCAGGAGACTGCATTGTATAAGATGGCTGCATCAGCCATCTCCAAGTTTTTTGAAGCGCCCTCTATTGATTGTTTGGTGAGGTTTCGTAAAGTAGACCTTATAGCTATAGCTGACCATTATGGATTTGTTGTCCCTGAGAAAGTCCTAAAGGCTGAGCTTTTGGTGCTAGTCAGGGAGGGTTTAGTGAGAGAACGGATTCTCTCATTGCAAGGAGAGGAGACGGGTAGACCTTCTGATGCCAAGTCGGAGGACAGGGCGGAGGTAGGGGTTCCTCGTACCCCTTTTACATTGCCCCGATTTGATCCTTTATCTTCTGCTTTGGGTCGTTCAGATGGGACTGCTAGGCTGAAGGTGAGGCTGGCTCGGTTAGAAATGGAGCAAAAAGATAAAGAGAGACAGATGCATTTTGAACTTGAAATTAGGCAAATAGAAGCTGACAAGGAGGTGAGGATCCAACAACTGGAGCTAGACGCTGGCTCCAGTGCGACTCCACAAGCTGCTCATCATCAAGCCAACTTCGATGTGAGTAAAAACATAGCTTTAGTCCCTCCATTCCGAGAGTCGGAAGTTGATTCTTATTTCTCTGCGTTTGAGCGTGTTGCTGCTGCGCTGCATTGGCCACTCAAGGTTTGGTCGCTCCTGTTACAATGTAAATTGTCTGGGAAAGCTCAGGAAGTAGTAGCTGCTCTCTCTCTGGAAGACAGTTTACACTACAATAGAGTTAAAACTACTGTGTTGCGGGCTTATGAGTTGGTGCCTGAAGCTTATAGGCAGCGCTTCAGGAACCACAAAAAAACATCTCACCGTACATTTGTTGAATTTGCTAGGGACAAAGAGTCTCTGTTTAGTCGCTGGTGTTCAGCCAGCAAAGCTAACACCTTTGCTGATATTCGGGAGTTGATGCTGTTGGAGGACTTTAAAAGCAACCTCCCAGATAGAATTGTAGTTCTTTTAAATGAACAGAAAGTGGTGACATTGGCCCAAGCAGCAGTGTTGGCAGATGAGTACGCTTTGACACACAAGACTGTCTTTGGTGCACCACGTTTTGAAGGCCGGACGATTACGTCATCAGTTCCTCGTTCAGGTCGCTTTACCTCTGACAACCCTAAGCCTTTTCATGAAATCCGTGAATGTTTTTACTGTCACCAAACGGGTCACCTGATTGCGGACTGTCCAGTTTTGAAAAATAAACCGAAACAGTCCCTGTCACCGTCCCCAAAAATGAAAAGTTTGGGTTTAGTCAAGTCTTTGGCTCGTCCCTTGGATCGAGTTATTGATTCAGCATTTGAGAAACTGGATCCTGTGTATGCTCCGTTTATCTCTGCCGGTTGTGTTTCCTTAACAGGAGAACAAGCTGATCAAAAGCCTATCCAAATCCTACGAGACACCGGGGCGGCGCAGTCAGTAATCGTTACTGATACTTTACCCTGGTCTCCTGAAACCTATTGTGGCTCGCATGTCATATTACAGGGGATAGAGACAAAAACCGTACCTGTACCATTACACTGGGTCCACTTAGTGTCAGACTTGGTATCAGGACGTTTCCGTGTTGGTGTAGTGTCTACACTGCCAGTATCAGGAGTCAAATTGCTACTAGGGAATGATATTGCTGGTGGTAATGTCACTCCTGTGTTAGAGGTAGTAGACAATCCAGAAATCAGAACTACAGATGAGAAATTGGTTCAAGCATTTCCACATGTTTTTCCTGCTTGTGTGTTATCGAGGGCACAATCTCGCAAGCTAGGAGATGTGGTGGATTTGGCTAGTTTCATTTTTGAGAACGTTGAGGTAGAAGACAATGCACAGAGTATGCCTTCTGCAATGCCGACAGTTTTTACCCCCGTAAAAACGAAGGCAGGGGAAAACGAAATCGCGCCCCAATTACATGACATTCTTTTGTCTGTCACCCCCGAGAAGGTGATTGAATGTCAAAAAGAAGACACCAGTCTTCGCAAGTGTTTTGCTTCGGTAATTTCCATTGAGGAAGATAAAACTAGAGAGACCGCCTACTTTATGGAAGCAGGGGTTTTGATGCGGAAATGGGCATCTCATGACACCATTAATGACTGGAGTGAAGTGTGTCAAGTGGTTGTTCCTACACCGTTCCGACAGCAGGTGCTGTCACTCGCCCATGAACCAGGCGTGGTCTGGACACTTGGGGATCACAAAGACTTATAACCGGGTCCTTCGTCATTTCTTCTGGCCAGGTTTGAAGTCTGACGTGATCCAATTTTGTAAAACATGTCACATATGTCAACTCACTGGGAAAGTGAATCAAACAGTTCCACGAGCGCCACTCTGCCCGATTCCTGTGGTGGTGGAACCCTTTGAAAGAGTGATAATTGATTGTGTAGGTCCATTGCCGAAAACCAGGTTAGGTAACCAGTTCCTACTAACATAATGTACAGATCGCTTATGTGAAGGGCTCGACGAATGTGGTTGCTGACGCTCTGTCATGGGTTTACTAACTGGGGATGCGTTGGCTTTTGTTATTGCAAAACTAGGTTTGCAATTTTTGTGGTGGGCGTGCTACGTTCCCCAGTTTATTTGTTGTAGTTTGTGTATTTGCATGTGTTTATTTCAGGAAATGGCTTCCTGAAATCCCTCAAGCAGCTGATTGGTCGACTCCATGGCTAATTGGAGAGCTGACCCCGCCCCCTCGTCAAGACGCAGCTGTCTCCAATTACCCATTCCTTCAGAAGCTATATAAAAGCCAGTGTTCTGTTCAGGAGGGAGAGATTTGCTGGGAGGTCATTGCAGAGATTTTGCTAGTTTTGCTGGGAGGTCATTGCAGAGATTTTGCTGGGAGTTGGTATGTTTTGTGAGTTTGGTGCTCAGATAGAGCTTATTTGATGTCCTTTGTTTCTTAGTTTGAAATTGTTTAATATTCTGTTTCATTTGGTCCCAGGGGGGGAAGGGACCTAGGGAGTGCTTAGGCAAGAGGCCCGCGGGCATACATATACCCGTAGCATATTCGCTGTCCAGGCACACTAGGTAAGACCTGGGCGGACCACCCCCTGTATTTTGGTTAGGGCACCAGGTGGTGCTAAATTAGGTAAGTAGTGGGAAGGCAGGTAAGATAGGAGGGGGGCTTTGAGATTTACTTGCTTTGCTTTGGTTCCGTCCAGCCCCTTTTCCCCATTACCGTGTAAAGGAATAAAGTCCTTGTAAATGGTACCACATTCTGCCTGTTGTCATTCTTACTTGCATCTACAGTCCATACCTTTCTCTTCACAGAGTTTAGTTGTAGCAGGGTGTTGCGTTCCCTCTTCATAGAGGCGTGTGTAACAGACATTAGGTCAAAAGCATAATTTGCTCCTTCATGTGCACAGCCCTGGTCTAAAATGCTTGAGATGGTTCCTGAAATGTGCCATGTTTGTCTATCGTGTACTCCGTCACTGCCATCTTTACATATCCATCTGCATTAGTCACTAGTGACAAATACTTGATTTCACCATATGCATGCCATGGTTGTTAAAGAATTTTACAATGGCTTCATCTCTTATAAGGCTGCAATATTTTCAGTTGTGTGTGACATTTCAGCAAGTAACAAACTGTATCTGAACAGCATTGTCCACTTATGTCGGTTGGTTTGGAAACCATTTGCTTTGATATGAAATATTAGATTTTAACATTTTACATGAGCAGTAGGGAATTTCCAAATACACTCATGAAGTAATGAAGCGTGAGACTTTGTTTTGGTAAGAATGGTTCCATTTTATTTACATTTACTCCCGTGCCATGAGTTTCTGCTTCTTCAGCTTCTTCTGAGAAACCTGCGGGACAAAGCATGTCAGACCAACATATACACCATACCAATTCTGATAATACCCACATACGAACAGAATGAAAAATGTAAATGTGTGGTTGCTCAGCCTCATTCACATTTCTTTTCATGGGTAATCCAAAGGTGTCCTAAGAAAGTCATCATTGCAACCATCTCATACAAGAATGTATAAAAACCATAATGGTAAGGTCTGATAAGACTTCATGATTTAGGATGCCAGAAGGACAGTAAACCATTTTGTTCCCATCTGCTGAACTGTTGTTCCTTCTAATGACGCTGATTTTACATGAGAAATGTGGAAGAGTAAATATTATGAAAAAGATACTGTGCAAATTGTGCAAAAGGCTTTGGCGCGTGTGCACCTTTTTCTTAGTGGCGACCTCCTCCTCTGGTTTGGGAACAATCTGCTCCTTCTCTGTGAGGATCATCTCAATGTGGCATGGTGAGCTCATGTAGGGGTTGATGCGACCGTGGGCACGGTATGTGCGCCTGCGCATCTTGGGGGCCTTGTTCACTTGGATGTGCTCGATCACCAGGGAGTCTACATCCAGACCCTGTCAGAATAGAGCAAAGACAAACCGGTCAACAAGTAAATCATCCACTTTAGTTGTCAGAAATATACAGTACTTAATGCATACCAAATTAGATATGACCATACAAGAATCATGACAACTCAATTCCAAGATCATTTTCATGGTTAACGGTAATTGAAATCATGAATTGTGTACATTACACAGCTTGAACACAAATAAAACAAATCCCAAACATGCAGACTTTGCTACAAGTTTGATAGCATCATACTTTCACCCATCTCTCCACTAGGGCTAGGAATTGCCAAGGACTTCACAATACGATATTATCACTATACTTTAGGTGCCGATGCAACATGTATTGTGATTCTATATGTATTAAGATTCAATACTGATTTTATTGAGATTCCATGGTCCAAACACATTGCTCACCATGTCTACAGCAGAGGGACAAGAGAAAGCCATGAAAAAGTAATACTCTCCACTACAGGCATGGCACAATAAATCTCAGGTCTAGCAAATAACGCAACCTTACCTTAAGCTCAGCGTTGCTCTCAGCGTTCTTCAGCATGTGGAGAAGGAACTCCGCACTCTTCTTGGGCCAACGTCCCTGTGTCCAGTCAAACTGCTTGGCCTGCAGAAGAAAGGTTTTCAGTTGTGCATACCAGACTGGGCCAGATTAAGTGACCACATTTCTGGTCCACATTGGGACAGATTAAGGTAGGCATAAGTGCAAATGTGTGGTTGCTCAGCCTCATTCATGTTTCTTTTCATGGGTAATCCAAAGGTGTCCTAAGAAAGTCATCACTGCAACCATTTCATTCAGGCACGCATTTAAAAAACATACAAGTACAAGGTCTGACACCTTTTCACAATTTCTGATGCCAGAAATATTGTAAGGCATTTTGTACCCGTCTCAAATGCACATTTAAAAAGGCAATTTTGTAACTTAAAATCCCACTACTTTACACCTGAAACCCCACCTCTTTAAGGAATACCTAGGATAGGATAAGTAATCCTCCTCACCCCCCCCCCTTAAGATTTAGATGCACTATTGTAAAGTGACTGTTCCACTGGATGTCATAAGGTGAATGCACCAATTTGTAAGTCGCTCTGGATAAGATCGTCTGCTAAATGACTTAAATGTAAATGTAATGGGAAACACAGGAAAGAGTTAACATTCTCAAAAGATACCAAGCAGTCGCCCCTAAAGCCATTTCAATAGAGGCTAGGTCAACTATAACTGAAGCTCACCTGGGCACACCTGCCAACACCCCCATTGTAGCGGCGGAAGGGAACACACTGATGCTTGACGGTAACATCCTTCAGGTACTTGGTGGCCTTGCGGATGTGCATGCCTTTGATGGCCTGAGCTGTCTCACGGGTGTTCTGATGGAGAAAATGTTTTTAAAAATCAATAGTAGTCATTACATATATAAATAACATGTTATAACATTTGGTCCAAAAGGCATGGATGCAAAATTGCTCAGTTATTTGTTAGATATTGTCACATTTGATTCCAAAGGTCTCCAATGTTATCATCATAGCAATGCACCACACCTAAATCTGTACTTATTTAGGTCTACCAATTACCACCAAACGTAACTACCACATTGATAGAACTACAGTAACCAGAGAGAAATCAACTTCGTGTCACTCAGTTAGAAAAGACAACGCCTTACCTTGAAGTGAACCCGGAGATTAGAGCCCCTCGACTTGCATGCTGTGTGTGTGGGGGGTCCAGCAATAATTAGTGAGGTCACAAAACAAGTATGGTGATTAAACAATGATAAGTTTACGAACATGCGGTTGCTCAGCCTCATTCATATTTATTTTCATGGGTAATCCAAAGGTGTCCTAAGAAAGTCATCATTACAACCACTGCATATGGGTACGTTTGACTTAATATCATGCGTAATTGCAAGGTCCGTTAAGACTTAACCATGCACGCTGCCAGAGGATAGTACCTAGCTAGCATTAGCGACCTAGCCAATGAATGAAGCCAGGGAGACAATCACAGCCCGGTAGATACTCACACTTAGTCGGGTTCTCGGGGTCGAGCGAATAGCGGACCATTTTCAGAGATCTGCAAACGATAACATGTTTGTTAGTTCGTAACAGACCGGTGCCCTAATCCGCGAACGTGTCAGTGGGTTGTTTGAGAAAACAAATCCGACATACTGGAGGATGCGCTACGTGTTACTTAGCTAACGTTAGTATAACTAGAACGTTTCTGCTTTAGTTACAAACAAATATGAATAAATCACATAACTACATCAATACGACAATGCATTTTTTATACGGATTCAGTCGTAGGACGTTTTCTTGTTGGTAGCAAAGGTAAACTGTAAACCGGCGTGCTACATGGGGCCAAGAAAATCCCCAATATTACAATATTTTCTTGAAAAGATACAAGCATGAACGCCGACGTTTCTTGCTAGTAGTTGGAATACATGTAAATTAAACATTTAAAGAGTCGGGATGCCGTAGATATTGAAGAGATTAGATGGATTTTCGGACCCATTTGTATATCTGTTCACTTACTTTCTCAGGCCGCGGAAGGGAAGAGGTAGAAAAGAGCATTCTGGGAGTAGAAGTCGTGAATGTCTTCTCGCGAGATTTTGTGAAATTTTAACGGTTCTTTGGTGTAATTTCTGACAAGCATTTATTCCAATGAAAAGAACAATATTAATACCTATTGATGACACACATTTCTCTAACTACCTTCATATGTATCATATAACATCATACATCCTTATGTGCTTGTACTGTTGTTTTGGGGACCACTCATCTCCACCACAAATTATATGGTGTGCTGCAGGTCTTATCACTCAAATGCAGGGGCTAATCATTCAAATGTTTGTCAGCTAAAAGAGTCTCTCATTTCCTGGTGCTGCTACCTGGGCAAATATTCAACATGGTACCACCTGTGACATCACTGATCTACAAAAGAGCTTCTTGTTATCAGAGAACTAATGCAGATTGTCAGGTAGATCCATGATCATGTTTTTTCTGGACTGTCGATCACTTATATGGTATTTATTGGTAGACATGGAGTGCTTCTTTAACGCAAATATCTATCAAGTTTTAACAAATTATACTGTAAATATATAAACAGTACCAGTCAAAAGTTTAGACACGCCTACTCATTCCAGGCTTTTAAAAATGTATACTATTTTCTACATTGTAGAATAATAGTGAAGACATCAAAACTATGAGATAACACATATAGAATCATGTAGTAACCAAAAAGTGTTAATTCAAAATATATTTTAAATTTGAGATTCTTCAAAGTAGCCACCCTTTGCCTTGATGACAGCCTTACACACTCATGGCATTCTTTCAACCAGCTTCATGAGGTAGTCACCTAGAATGGATTACAATTAACAGGTGTGCCTTGTTAAAAGTTTATTTCTGGAATTTCTTTCCTTCTTGATGCATTTGAGCCAATCATTTGTGTTGTGACAAGGTAGGGATGGTATACAAAAGATAGCCCTATTTGGCAAAAGACCAAGTCCATATTATGTCAAAAACAGCTCAAATAAGCAAAGAGAAACGACAGTCCATCATTACTTTAGGACATGAAGGTCAGTCAATCCGGAACATTCCAATAACTTTGAAAGTTTCTTCAAGTGCAGTCGCAAAAACCATCAAGCGCTATGATGAAACTAGCTCTCATGAGGACCGCCACAGCAAAGAAAGACCCACAGTCATTCGAGTTACCAGAAATTGTAGCCCAAATAAATGCTTCACAGAGTTCAAGTAACATACTCATCTCAACATCAACTGTCCAGAGGTGACTGCATGAATCAGGACTTCATGGTCTAATTGCTGCAAAGAAACCACTACCAAAGGACACTGATAAGAAGAAGAGACTTGCTTTTGGCCATTGGACATTAGACCAGTGGAAAGCTGTCCTTTGGTCTGATGAGTCCAAATGTGAGATTTTTGGTTCCAACCACCGTGTCTTTGCGAGATGCAGAGTAGGTGAACGGATGATCTCCGGCTGTGTGGTTCCCTCTGTGAAGCATGGAGGAGGAGGTGTGGGGGTGCTTTGCAGGTGACACCATTTGTAATTTATTTAGAATTCAAGGCACACTTAACCAGCATGGCTACCACAACATTCTGCAGTGATACGCCATCCCATCTGGTATTTGACCAAGAAGGAGAGTGATGGAGTGCTGCATCAGATGACCTGGCCTCCACAATCACCCAACCTCAACCCAACTGAGATGGTTTGGGATGAGTTGGACCGCAGAGTGAAGGAAAAGCAGCCAACAAGTGCTCAGCATATGTGGAAACTCCTTCAAGACTGTTGGAAAAGCATTCCATGTGAAGCTAGTGTGCAAAGCTGTCATCAAGGCAAAGGGTGGCTACTTTGAATAATCTCAAATATAAATATATTTGGATTTGTTTAACACTGTTTTGGTTACTACTGTCAAACTCTGATCTGTCTCACCTGTCCTTGTACTTGTCTCCACCCCCCTCTAGATGTCGCCCATCTTCCCCATTATCCCCTGTGTATTTATACCTGTGTTTTCTGTCTGTCTGTGCCAGTTTGTCTTGTTTGCCAAGTCAACCAGTGTTTTTCTCCTGGCGCCTGTTTGTCCCAGTCTCTGTTCTTCTCATCCTCCTGGTTCTGACCCTTGCCTGTCCTGACTCTGTGCCCGCCTGCCTGACCATTCTGCCTGCCCTTGACCTCGAGTCTGCCTGACCTGGTGGGTCAGAGTACAAAACGGTACAGAGCGGCAGGCAGACTCGAGGTCAGGATCAGGCAGAATGGTCTAAAATAAATATTAGAGCTCAAACCATCTGCCTCCCGTGTCTGCATCTGGGTCTCTCCTTGTGTCGTTATAACTACATAATTCCATATGTGTTATTTCATAGTTTGATGTCTTCACTATTGTTCTGCAATGTTTAAAATAGTAAAAATAAAGAAACTCTTGAATGAGTAGGTGTGTACAAACTTTTGACTGGTACTGTAGATATATATATTTTTGTCACGTGCACAAGTACAGTGAAATGCCTTTCATGCAAGCTCCAAACCCAACAATCAATATCAATGAAGCACTAAAACTAACATACGGTAGAACAAAAACAAACAAGAAATTGAAATCAGAAGAACATGAGAATGTAAGAAGCTTTATACAGGGTCAGTTCAAATACCATATTTACAATGTGGAGGGATAGAAGTAGAAACTATATGTACAGTATATTGGTAAGGTGACTAGGCATCAGGATATACAGTGCCTTCAGAGACTATTCACACCCCTTGACTTTTTCCACATTTGGTTGTGTCTGAATGTACAATTGATTAAATTTAGATTTGGTGTCACTGGCCTGCACACAATATGCCAATATAGAAGTGTTTTTAGAAATGTTTACAAATTAATTAAAAATTAAAAGCTGAAATGTGCTGAGTCAATAAGTATTCAAACCCTTTGTTATGGCAAGACTAAATAAGTTCAGGAGTAAAAATTTGCTTAACAAGTCACAATAGGTTGCATGGACACACTCTGTGTGCAATAATAGTGGTTCATATTACTTTTGAATGACTACATCATCTCTGTACCCCGCACATACACTTATCTGTAAGGTTCCTCAGTCAAGCAGTACATTTCAAACCCAGATTCAACCACAAAGACCAGGGTGATTTTCCAATGCCTTGCAAAGAAGGGCACCTATTGGTAGATGAAAAAAACACAACAAAACATACATTGAATATCCCTTTGAGCATGGTGAAGTTATTAATTAGACTTTGGATTGTGTATCAATACACCCAGTCACTACAAAGATACAAGTGTCCATAACTCAGTTGCCGGAGAGGAAGGAAACCACGCATGGATTTCACCATGAAGCCAACGGTGACTTTTAAATTGTTATAGAGTTTAATGGCTGTGATAGGAGAAAACTGAGGATGGATCAAAACATTGTAGTTACTCCACAAAACGAACCTAAATGACAAGAGTGAAAAGAAGGAAGCTTGTACAGAGTAAAAATATTCCAAAACATGCATCCAGTTTTCAATAAGGCGCTAAAGTAAAACTGCAAAAAATGTGGCAAAGAAATTAACTTAATGTCCTGAATACAAAGTGTTATGTTTGGGGCAAATCCAACACAACACCTCACTGAATACCACTCTTCATATTTTCAAGCATGGTGGTGGCTGCATCATGTTATGGGTATGCTTGTCATCAACACTGACTTTTTTTAGGATTAAAATAAACAAAACAGAGCTAAGCACATCCAAAATCGTAGAGGAAAACCTGGTTCAGTGTGCTTTCCAACAGACATTGGAAAGTTGAAAAACATTGCCTGGTACGACGAATAACAATTCCTGTTGTGTCATGCTGATGGCAGTCAGGCTATTCTGGAGGCAAAGGAGGGTCCGACCCGGTGCTAAATGGGTGTACATAATAAACTTACCGCTGAGTGTATATCCTGATACCTTGTCACTTTACCCCTGCCTACATGTACATATCTACCTCAATTACCACATATCCCTGCACATTGACATGGTATTGGTACTACTTGTATATTCTATAGCTTCATTCTTGTGTGTTTTGTTTCTCATGCATTTTTATTTGAATTTTATTTAACTCTGCATCGTTGGGAAAGAGCTTGTAAGTAAGCATTTCACTGTAAGGTCTACACCTGTTTTATTTGGCACGTGTGAAAAATACAAATTGATTTGTTTTAATGTGTAGTTGGCAGAACCAGAGTAAGAACTTCCATTCAAATACAGAGGGTAGAGAAACTAGACTCTCGACTCTTATCAATATGTTTAATGTTATTGGTTGTGATCCTCAATGTCAAGATATATAAACAGTCATCGAGCAGTATCAAAATATTATTCCCATAAAGGTCATAGAGCCATCATATCTACAGTAGTAGCATAGATAGAACAATGGGACAGATATTTCACCAGATGTATAAATGTGAAGCATCAGCTTGGCGTTACCACGGAGGAGGCCCAGTGGCTGGCAGTAGGAGAAGATGGAAAGAGATGGATTTTGGCCGAAATTGTGCTAATTTTCTCATCGATTAAACATTTAATATCAATACAGTTTTCTGTTTCCAAAACTAGAATCTCTGACGAAAGTTTTTAAAAAATGTTGTTGTTCAGGAAGGAAAAGGCTAATTGAATTATTACACACGCGCAATTCAGAGTATGCCTTCTCTAACAGACAGGCTGTGGTCAATCTTGGATTCGTTATAAAAATCTTTGGTAGTAGTGTGTAAAAAAAAGTATAAATGAAAAAGACGGGGCCTCCCAGGAGGCGCACTGGTCTAAGGCACTGCATCGCAATGCTAGCTGTGCCACCAGAGATTCTTGGTAGCCGGCCGCGACCGGGAGGTCCATGGCCCAGCATCGTCCGGGTTAGGGAGGGTTTGGCCGGCAGGGATATCCTTGTCTCGAGTGGCGGGCCGGTCGCCAGGTGTACGGTGTTTACTCCGACACATTGGTGCGGCTAGGTTGGGTTGTGTTTCGGAGGACGCATGGCTCTCGACCTTCGCCTCTCCCGAGTCCGCACGGGAGTTGCAGCGATGAGAAAAGACTGTAACTACTACCAATTGGATACCACGAAATTGGGGACAAAAAAGGTGAAATGAAAAAGACACAACAATATGGTAATATTAAAACCAGTAGTTGGCATACTTGTATGTTGTGCTTTATATGTTGTGTTGGGAGATGGTTTGACCAGCTACATATACAATTGTATGTACACTCTCACACTGGCCAAGACAGCCATGCACAACGTCGCACTGTAAATAATGTTGAGTGGTGACAACTTGTGTTGATGTACAAAAATAAAGGTATTACACACAAAAGGTGTATTAACTCGTTTCTTCCATGTTTTAAACATATTGCAGTATCTCCCCATAGCAGTGAAAAAACATCTTGAAATAAATTCCTCTTCCAACATGACCACAAATAGTCTTATGAAGACTTAAAACTCAACACCTACAGAGGTCTTCTTTTTCGGTTTCCTTTAGAGAACATTATTGTATTTTATTTACATACAATGATCATTTTTGAACAAGTCTAATGAGAAACTGAGTACCTTTCTTACTGAAGTTGAAATGGCATATCACATATACATCACACCATGGTTTGGTCAGGATATGTTAAAATGAAATATCTTTTCAAATCCATCTGAACTGGAATTTCCTTGGCATAAAGGCAGTCCCCTGATCTTACATAATACATTCAACAAAAATATAAAACACATTTTCCATCCACACAAAAAGCTTATTTCTCTCACATTTTGTGCACAAATGTGTTTACATCCCTGTTAGTGAGCATTTCTCCTTTGCCAAGATAATCCATCCACCTGACAGGAGTGGCATATCAATAAGCTGATTAAACAGCATGATCATTACACAGGTGCATCTTGTGCTGGGGACAATAAAAGGCCACTCTGAAATGTACAGTTTTGTCACAAAACACAATGTCACAGATGTCTCAAGTTGAGGGAGAATGCAATTTGCATGCTGACTGCAGGAATATCCACCAGATACTGACTGGTTTGAAGATCCATGGCCAGATTATTTTTTAAAGTTCTGTGATGCATGTTTGTATCCCCAGTCATTTGAAATCCACAGATTAGAGCCCAATTCATTTATTTCAATTGAGTGATTTCCTTATATAAACTGTAACTAAGTAAAATATTTGAAATTGGTGCATGTTGCATTTATATTTGTGTTCAGTATGTCTGTCATAATATGTAAGACCCAGCATTTACTTCATATGATACAGCTGTCCATCCGCAAAGGCTAAAGCAAAGAATAAAGTCTGTACATGGGTAATGTGTGTTTAGGAGTATGTGGTTGATGTATTTGGCTATACAAGACAGTATTTGGTTTACAAACAGCATGATAGTGTAGGAGGTTCAGTCAGTTCTCTTTCCGATGTTCATCAATCACAACCTTGACATGTGGACAGGATAAGCATCATTACTGGAAGTTAGAATGGGTTGCAGTCCAGCCAAGAGGTTTCCAACATTTCATGACACCACTAAGTAGTAAAGAGAGAAACCAGTCCAAGTCTTTGTCCACTCATCTCTCTTGTTGTTGAATTGATTGCATGGATAGGTTGATTTCCTGTGTTTCGTCTTGAGTAGGTTGTAGGCAGAGGTTTGGTAGAGTTTTAGAGGGCAGTAGAGAGTAGGACAGTTGGAAAAGACACTGCTTGTTGATGGCTTGTATGAGTCTTAAAAACAACCCAGGTATGCTTTCAGCCAAAGTCCTTTAATACCGTCTTTGTCATCATGGTGAGGCATGTAGTAACAGCTGGACAACCTATAAAAAATTAAGGAAAAAAAATGACAATTTTATTTATTTTACCAGTCAAGTCAGTTAAGAACAAATTCTTATTTTCAATGACAGCCTAGGAACAGTGGGTTAACTGCCTGTTCAGGGGCAGGATGACCTTGTCAGTTCGGGGGTTTGAACTCGCAACCTTCCGGTTACTAGTCCAACGCTCTAACCACTAGGCTACCCTGCCGGCCCAATATTAGACACTCTTATAATTGGATACTTTGTCAATTGCATTTAAACAGTAAATAGAAGGCTCTAAGCATCCAACCCTCTAGTTACCAACCTATGACCCTTTTGAGGCCAATCCTGCATTAATATTTCAGGATACTTACAGTTATCTGCTCTGCTCCATCCAGCTGACAGTGCATATCTCTGTGACCTTGCATGGCTATGTGTCCAGGCTGCAGCCTGGGTAGGTTGAGGAGATTCAGAGGGAGAGCTGGGGTGTGGTGTTTAGACTTAGGAGTTGGCTAGAGAGGCAGGCAGCGTGAGGGTACAGTCAGACAGGACAGGACAGTAGAGTCTAGGCAGAAGGGCTCATTTGAGACAGGGACTGACCACGGTGGGCGTAGGGGGGTAAACCAGTGCCACGTTGACCCGCTCCGAACCATTCTTTGGGCAGATGATCTCAGTCAGCCCCTCGGGGCGCGGCTGGCTTAGCAGCTCACCTGAGAGAGCGAGAGGGGTGGTAGAGAAGAGGGTGAGTTAGTTTATACAGTTGAAGTCGGAAGTTTACATACACCTTAGCCAAATATGTTTAAACTCAGTTTTTCACAATTCCTGACATTTAATCCTAGTAAAATTCACTGTCTTAGGTCAGTTAGTATTGCCACTTTATTTTAAGAATGTGAAATGTCAAAATAATAGAATAAACGATTTCAGCTTTTATTTCTTTCATCACATTCCCAGTGGGTCTGAAGTTTACATGCACTCAATTAGTATTTGTTATTATTGTCTTTAAATTGTTTAACTTGGGTCAAACGTTTCAGGTAGCCTTCCACAAGCTTCCCACAATAAGTTGGGTGAATTTTGGACCATTCCTCCTGACAGAGCTGGAGGAAAGGAGTCAGTTTTGTAGGCCTCCTTTCTCGTACACGCTTTTTCTGTTCTGCCCACAAATTTTCTATGGGATTGAGGTCAGGGTTTTGTGATGGCCAATCCAATACCTTGACTTTGTTGTCCTTAAAAGTATGCTTGGGGTCATTGTCCATTTGGAAGACCAATTCGCGGCCAAGCTTTAACTTCCTGACTGATGTCTTGAGATGTTGCTTCAATATATCCACATAATTTTCATCCCTCATGATGCCATCTATTTTGTGGAGTGCACCAGTCCCTCCTGCAGCAAAGCACCTCCACAACATGATGCTGACACCCCCGTGCTTCACAGCTGGGATGGTATTCGTCAGCTTGCAAGCCTCCCCCTTTTCCCTCCAAACATAATGATGGTCATTATGGCCAAACAGTTCTATTTTTGTTTCATCAGACCAGAGGACATTTCTCCAAAAAGTACAATCTTTGTCCCCATGTGCAGTTGCAAACCGTAGTCTTGCTTTTTTATGGCGGTTTTGGAGCAGTGGCTTCTTCCTTGCTGAGCGGCCTTTCAGATTATGTCCATATAGGACTCGTTTTACTGTGGATATAGATACTTTAGTACCTGTTTTCTCCAGCATCTTCACAAGGTCCTTTGCTGTTGTTCTGGGATTGATTTGCACTTTTCGCACCAAAGTACGTTCATCTCTAGGAAAAAGAATGTGTCTCCTTTCTGAGTGGTATGATGGCTGCGTGGTCCCATGGTGTTTATACTTAATAATAATATAATAATAATAATATAATAATATATGCCATTTAGCAGACGCTTTTATCCAAAGCGACTATCATGTTTGTAAACATGAACTTGGTACTTTCAGACGTTTGGAAATTGTGCCCAAGGATGAACCAGACTTGTGGTGGTCTACAATTCTTTTTCCTGAGGTCTTGGCTGATTTCTTTTGATTTTCCCATGCAAAGAGGCACTGAGCTTGAAGGTAGGCCTTGAAATGCATCCACAGGTACACCACCAATTGACTCAAAATATGTCAATTAGCCTATCAGAAGCTTCTAAAGCCATGACATAATTTTCTGGAATTTTCCAAGCTGTTTAAAGGCACAGTCAACTTAGTGTATGTAAACTTCTGACCCCACTGGAATTGTGATACAGTGAATTATAAGTGAAATAATCCGTCTGTAAACACTGTTGGAAAAATGACTTGTGTCATGCACAAAGTAGATGTAGATGACCTAACCGACTTGCCAAGACATTTGTGGAGTGGTTGAAAATGACTCCAACCTAAGTGTATGTAAACTTCTGACTTCAACTGTATATAATACTTAATTATCTAATTGACTGAGAGGTTATTTATCCAGTGATATCAGGATATGGTGGATTTTGTACAGGAGCCCAAGTCAATGTTTTGCCAAGACTGAAAGAGATTTGATCTGTAAAAAAAACAGTTCTTTATTTGTTCCCTAGATGGCGATTTGACTTCATTACCACTGATTTCCAGAGCCCACTCCAGAGCAAAATGAGCACAGTAACCACATGTTAAATTCCCTAAAGACCACTGGAGTGGAGGACTCCATCATCAGGCTAAATAACTGCAGATCAACTCATATTGAAAGGGTTTGTCATCATCAGCAAAATCACAAGGCACTGGCAGGTTGTTGGGAAATGTGTGTGTAAGTGAGAGAAAGAGCCTGTATGTGTGTGTTTGACTGTGAACGTGCATGTGTGTGTTAATTATACAATTTCCTGTACTCAAGACCGTTTCCTGACTACCAGCACAGAACAGGCAGACACCTCATCCAGTAGAGTGACTTCAGAAAGTATTCACACCCCTTTACCTTTTCCAAATTTTGTTGTGTTACAGCCTGAATTTAGTTTTATAAAATCAAGATTGTGTCACTTATCTACACACAATACCCCATAATATTAAAAAGTAATTTTGTTTGTAAAACATTTGACAAATGAATAAAAAAATGAAAAAATATGTTTTGAGTCAATTAGTATTCAATCCTTTTGTTATTGCAAGACTAAATAAGTTCAGGAGTAAAAATTTGCTTAACAAATCACATAAGTTGCATGGACTCATTCTGTGTTCAATAATAGAGGTTAACATGATTTTAGAATGACTACCCCATCTCTGTAACCCATACAATTATCTGTAATGTCCCTCAATCCAGTAGTCAATTTCAAGAAGGGATTCAACCACAAAGATTTAGCAGGTGTAAAAAAATGCAATAATAATAGTAATAATAATAAGCAGACGCTGATCCCTTTAAGCATGGTAAAGTTATTAATTAGGCCTTAGATGGTGTATACACCCAGTCACTACAAAGATACCACCATCCTTCATAACTCAGTTTCTGGAGAGGAAGGAAACTGCTCAGGAATTTCACCATGAGGCCAACGGTGATTTTAAAACAGTTAGAGTTTAATAGTTGTGATATGAGAAAAATGAGAATGGATTAACAACATTGTAGTTACTCCACAATACTAACCCAAATGACATAATGAAAAAAAGGTCTGTACAGAATACAAATATTCCAAAACATGCATCCTGTTTGAAACAAGTAATACTGCAAAAAGTGTGGCAAAGAAATGTACTGTTTGTCCTGAACACAAAGCTGTTTGGGGCAAATCCAACACATCACTGAGTACGACTCTTCATATTTTCTAGCATAGTTGTGACACATTATTTTATGGGTATGCTCATCATTGGCATGGACAAGGGAGTTTTTTTCCCCCTAGTCCTAGGAATACAGCTAAACACAGGCAAAATCCTAGAAGAAACCTTGGTTCAGTCTGCTTTCCAACAGATACTGGGAGACACATTCACCTTTCAGCAGGGCAATAACATCAAACACAAGGCCAAATCTACACTGAAGTTGCTTACCAAGATGACATTGAATGTTCCTAAGTGGCGTAGTTACAGTTTTGACTTTAATAGGATTGAACATCTATGGCAAGACTTGAAACATGCTTTCTAACAATGATCAACAACCACCTTGACAGAATTTAAAGAATTGTATAAAGCCTAGTGGGCAAATATTGTGAAATCCAGGTGTGCAAAGCTCTTAGAGACAGAAAGACTCACATCTGTAATCTTTGCCAAATGTGCTTCTAACATGTATTGTCCCAGGGAGGTGAATCCTTATCTAATCAAGATATATTTGTGCTTTATTTTGAATTTTTAAATAAATGTTAGAATTTGTCTTCCACTTTGACATTCAAGTATTTTGTGTAGATCGTTGACCAAAAGTTACAATTCAATCCATTTTAATCCCACTTTGTAACAGAACAAAATGTGGAAAACGTCAAGGGGTGTGAACACTCTCTGAAGGCACTGTAAGTCACATGCTCTGGCCTTCCAATTATGGGAAAAACTAAAACACTAGTCTGTCTCACTAACAGGCTGTAGCCCTACAACCAGCGTGTTAAGTGAATGTCTAGAAAAACATGCCTGGCCTTCATTCCCTATCAAGGACCACTTCATATCTAACAAACAACATGTCAAACAGGCTTCAGTTGTTGGTACATAGATTTACTCATCTTCTTGTTAACTAACAATTATTACCCATACACCTTAAGTAGTTTTTTTTTAAATGGAGGGATCTCAGGGATTGACATTCAAGTCTAAAAGGCACACTTGCCCATCGGGCTAATTATGAGTATTTTTTGGTTGCCCGAAGATTATGATCACTTGCCCAAAAATATAAATGTGCTATTTACAGAAGTGCCATTATTGCCTGCTTTTCACCTACACATACGGGAGGAACCAGAAAGATCAGCAATGGAATGCTTTGTATTTTGGCTGTTATCAGTAGTTGTTTAGTTGTTTTCGCTGTTGGTTTTTTTTCCACTGTGTTTTTTTTGCAACCTTAGAGCAGGCTCAACTTGCACCACTGCTTAGTTCACTTGGTTCACTAGGCAATATGGCAACCATGAAAGACCTATTCCCTTCATTTCAGAACTATAGCAGGACCAGAGCAGGTGCAGCATGACTGAACAGAAAAAGGAAAAAAGCAAAAACCTAAAACAAACATCCCAATTCCTTCATCCTCTGCTGCATCCTTAATGGAAGGAAACTAGTTCTAAAAGTAGTCCTGAGTGGCACAGCCAGGGTTCCTCCAAACGCTGGCAGCCAGTCCACAACTAACAGGGTATGGAATGTTGTGCAGGAGTTTGTTTGTGATGCTGGGTATTGGTCTGATTGAGGCAGGCAGAAACAATAGGCTGTTACATCATTCGTCACTCAATAACATTACGGTCATACCGCCTGGCTGCCTCCACCTCTGACAGTAATGCAGTGCAGCACATACTAAAGCCACGCACTGTCTGTACAAACAGTCTGACCACACACTGCTACTATAACCGGATGGATCATGTACTCACATAGTGTTTTGAAGGCCATGAGAAAACAGTAGTTAAATCCTGCCAGTAATACTATGTCAATACATTCTATCATTATGCAAGGGTTTTATTTTAACATCTCTGTTGCGTGCTGGAAAGGTAAACCCAATCAATCTTTTATAGAAAGAGAGAGAGAGAAAGACAAAGAGAGAAAGAGACAGGGCACAAAACAGAGCACAAGGAGAGAGAGGGAGAGAACATTGTATGCTACTTTTGCTGTGCAAGCTATACTCCCCTGTACCATGTTCAGAGCTCACATGGTTTTTATGGTTAAGCTATGGGAATGGCCTAATCCTCAATGTTAAACCCTTTTCCTTGGCTAAATACTGCTGCACCCCTCTTGTTATGAGCAAATCATAATTGGCACTAAAAACCTCTGTTAGGCATCTGCCTAGAGAGCTCACTAATATTGTATTGACCCATCACCAGGAGGATCTGGGCTTATCTGCTACAGACACAGATTGACCTGGATTCACTATCTGAAACCTCATATCCTCCAGACCTGCTGGATCAACAAACTGTAGCTCCAGTACGGTCTCATGGGCTGTCTGTGTGACTATGTCTGAGTGTCACCATGCTGTAAAACTAGAACCCTCGTAGCAACCCTATCCGAAAGGTAATGGGGATAGTTAGTTACCAAGGATATGGCTAGTTACCATGGTTGATATTTTCTCTGGTCTTGGTATTTCTAATTCATTTCAAGCGGTGTTCATTACTTTTTCTGTCTTTTCTCCTGGTTCTGAAACAATGGTGTTCACACATATTTCCTACACTCAACAGCACAATGTACACTGAGTGTACAAAACATCAGGAACACCTTTCTACTATTGCATTGCACCTCCTTTTGCCCTCAGAACAGCCTCAATTTGTCAGGGCATGGACTCTACACAGGGTCTTTCCACAGGAATGCTGGCCCATGTTGACTCCAATGCTTCCCACAGTTGTGTCAAGTTGGCTGGATGTCCTTTGAGTGGTGGACTATTCTTGATACACACAGGAAACTGTTCAGTGTGAAATACCCAGCAGCGTTGCAGTTCATGACACACTCAAACCTGTGCCGGTCATGGTATTTATTGTCCTGTTAAATAGGTGTGATATGTACAGCATTTTGATTGTAGTGTTGCCGTACGCTGTAAAACAGTCAATGTATAACATTAGTTTGCTATACAGGACATCCTGACATGATGTATTAGTGGTTCCTTCCTGAGAATGTTGCTGGCTGCAGATCTTTCTGTGTGGAAATAGGGGGAGGGAGTCTGTTACAGGAAGCAGCACAGATGCTGAATCACACAGCCAGTTATCTCTGCCTCTTCATCTTGGTCAGAGAGAGTCAGACTGAGAACACTAGTCTCACCTTCATCACTGCTGACTAGGTGTCAGCTAGTAATGCAGTATGCAGACGGATAGAGGAATCGGTTACTCTGACATCAGGGACTAGGAATGTGCAATTCATCTCAACTCCCAATTCCCCCTCCTCACTGAAATATCATCAGCAGGCAGGTAGAATAATGAGCCTGTACATTCCTGTGCTACTGCTCTACCCTGCTGGGCTTGATCTTCTGCCAGGCCCTCCATTTCTGCTCTTTCTCTCTTTAATTCTCCAGAGAGCTCTACCGCTGCCTCCATAAAAGGAAAACTGATATTTCTCCAGAATTGCTATAAAAAAGAGCCCTTTCCCTGTCTCTAAGAAAGTCCCAGTAGGATGCTGAACATGTTTGGAAATCCCTAAGAGTGTCACACCCTGACCTTAGAGATCCTTTTTATTCTCTATTTTGGTTAGGTCAGAGTGTGACTAGGGTGGGTAGTCTAGTTTTTTCATTTCTATGTTGGCCTGGTATGGTTCCCAATCAGAGGCAGCTGTCTATCGTTGTCTCTGATTGGGGATCATTTTTAGGCAGCCTTCTCCCACTGTTTTTTTGTGGGATCTTGTTTTTGTGTAGTGTCTGTGAGCACTGCATTTCTTCCCGTTGCGTTTGTTTCTGTATTGTTTTGGTAAGTTTCTATAATTAAACATTTGGAACTCTACGCACGCTGCGCCTTGGTCCATTTATTCTAACAACGAGCGTGACAGAGTCTGAGAACGTCCACGTCTGATCCTTTCACAATGGACTTCAGAGGCCTCAGTCCCTTCCCTTCCACTTCTCCTTCTTTTGTTTCCTGACATTAGCAGCATGGTCAGAGAGGGAGGGGGCAAAGAGGGTTTGGGGGTTGGAGGAGGGTGCTCATTTCAAAGAAGGCTATTGACAATGATCGATGACAATACACACAAAGAGATGGGTGGAGAAGAGGGACATGTTTCTGAGGGTGTCTGGCTCCATTACTTTCACATTCATATGTCTTACTCTGTACAGGTTGTTTCTGTAGGAAGATCAGATGTGTCACTTATGGTCAGCCCGTATCTCTGCAAAGGGAATGACCCCCAGCATCCAATCAACAGACTGATTTTACAGGCCTTGTCCCGCCTCCTCCATTCCTTCACAACGTCATCATTTTCCCAAGTTCCAATCAACATCGTCTGATTTTACACATTAATTTCCTCTTACTCATCTCATCCATAGGTTACATCATTATCCAATAAAACAGAGGGGTTCCCTCCCTCTTTCCACACTTCTTTTCACAGCTGCACTTCTCTCCCTAATGGTAGCTGAGAACTCAAAATCACACTAGGGTTTGAAGGAGCTCTTGATAAGCTCTTGATAAGATCGATACAAAGTTATTCACAGGGAATTTACTTGTCAGCTGTTCATTGGCAGTTACTTTGCCAGTAACTGTCAATGCCATGACAAAGCTGGTAGTGTGCCCAGGTCAGGCCTAAAGCAAACGGGGCTGCCAGCTAGCTGCCTTCTGCCCTGTCACTCCACATGAATGAGGGGAGAGAGGATAACTTTTACAGCTAACTCAACAGCCATGGATGAAAAACTACATCAAAACGAAGTTCACACAGAGAACAAACACACTGAGCATGTTACAGCCATATCCATAATCACCATTAAGGCAAAACAGGGCAGAGGGAGGGATTGGACAAAGAACAAAATAGTATATTTGGTCTCAATACTGAAATCTGCTTAGATCACAGCAAAGGGATTTCAGGAACCAATTCCACAGTTTAATCCCCCAACCCCATGGATAATGGTCCTTGTGATAACATCTACACATGCCCCAGGCAGCCACACCCCTCTACTGCAGCATTACATGTGCCTGCCATAAGAGTAAACAGAGAAATGATTATTTTCTTAAAGCATGTCCACTTAAAGCATGTCCACACAAAGGAGAACATAACATTACACACTACACACCCCTACCAACCTCTGTCTGCCTACACAGCCTGCATCCCCCTCTCCCAACTGTCTGTCTGTGTGTGTGTGTGTGTGTGTGTGTGTGTGTGTGTGTGTGTGTGTGTGTGTGTGTGTGTGTGTGTGTGTGTGTGTGTGTGTGTGTGTGTGTGTGTGTGTGTGTGTGTGTGTGTGTGTGTGTGTTGGGGGGGACATGTTTAACTATACTTGTGAGGACCAGAAGTCCCCAAGAATAGTAAACAAACCATAAATTAGACCAACTGGGGACATTGACGGTCCACACAAGGAAAAAGGCTATTTAAAAATGTACATTTTTAAGTATCGACGCAGAGCAATTCGAATGATTCGGAGATTCAAATCTCTAGTCTGCGCTCAAATCTGGAGGAGTTGATGTACTTGGCAAAGCACACAATGGCCACACAATTGGAGAGGCTGTGCGTGTGTGTGAAAGAACCCCCACCGCCCGATCATCCATAAGCATGCACACTCACACACCTCTACACACACACCAGAGGAGGATCTCTACAAGCTCCTGTGTGCTAATTAGTCACAGAGGACTGACTGCAGTTTCTGTTGAAACAGCCTGAATAAACAGCCTGAATAATCTGACAGGGAATCAACCTGTATACGGGATTCTCCACATCATGTGCATCTTTGAAAATATATGAACTACAGATATCTAAGGCTGTGTTTAGAAAGTCTTCCCAATTCTGATGGTTTTTCCACTAATTGGTCTTTTGACCAATCACATCAGATCTTTTCACATCAGATCTTTTTCAGGGCTGATCTGATTGGTCAAAATTAGTAAGGGGAAGAAAATCCTAATTGGGCTGCCTGTCTAAATGCAGCCTAAGAATGTCAGGTTTATGGACTCAGAAATGACCTCACTTTGTAACACCTGGTGTGTTTCTTTAAATACTGCATTTGAACTAAGCCCCAGGAATACTGTTTATTGTGTTGTAAAACATCCTGTAATAAACTATACCAATACAGTCCTAACAACCTATTACGTTTTCAGTGGTGCATTCAATAGTGCTGAGTGATTAGGGCTTTTTGAGGACGGCTCGGTTTTGTTTTGAATCGTTAAAAAATTATGTTTCCATCATTTTTTGGACATTAAATGCACTATACATTGTGGGTTGAATTTCATATCAGAATAAAACAATTCATAAAAGTTATATGATGGTAGTGAATGCCCATTACTGCTTATCACTTATTAACCATCATTTATTCACATAACTTTAATAAAATATTTTGTGGTATATGACCAATTTACCCAGGCTAATGGCTGTATCCATGTTGCCAGCCCTTAGTTGTGGTATATTGGTCATATACCACAAACACATGAGGTACCTTTTTGCTATTATAAACTGGTTACCAACGTAATTAGAACAGTACAAATAAATGTTCTTTTTAGGGTGATTTATCAGGACAGACAAGACTAGCCTGTATCTCAACAACCTCAAATCGGTACACAAGATCACCTTTCACTTCTTCAGGTGAAGTGTCGTCTGTCCTGCAGTTCAACAGGCCCACACATGTCCCTCATCAGCAGCCTACCATTTGACACATTCACAGAGAAGTGAGGGAAAGACAAGTTCAGGTTGGCTGTACATAGTCAGATCAGTTCAGGTTATTCCTGTAAAGTAGATCAGTGTGACTCATACAGTTAGATCAGGAACTAAGGATGTTTAAATGAGTGTTGTTGAGACAGTGACCTTTGAGTTTCTAGTAAACAGATCAGACATCTTGGACAGTAGAGAAGACACAGCGCTTGGGTTGCTACCAGTCATGGACGCACCCATGCAGCAGTGCCTGGTGTGGGCGTAAGTGAGCAGTGAGCGAGAGGGATGCAGAGGGCAGAGGACACAGCCATTTTGTGTTTATTTTTTGTGTTTATCTTCATGTATTGGGTCAGGCCAGGGTGTGGCATGGGGTTTTTGGATTGTGGTGGTTTTTGTCTTGGGGTTTTGGTGTGTATGTATTGGGATTGTAGCTAGTGGGGTGATCTAGCAAGGTCTATGGCTGTCTGGAGTGGTTCTCAATCAGAGGCAGGTGTTTATCGTTGTCTCTGATTGGGAACCATATTTAGGCAGCCATAATCTTTGAGTTTGTCGTGGGTGATTGTCCTTAGTGTCCTTGTTCCTGTCTGTGTTAGTTTTCACTAGTATAGGCTGTTTTCGTTACGTTCTTTGTTTTGTAGTGTTTGTGTTTTAGATTCGTGTTACGTTTTTTTGTTTGTTTTTTGTTCATTAAACATGGATCGCAATCTACACGCTGCAGTTTGGTCCGACTCTCCTTCACCACACCTAGAAAACCGTTACATGCTCTGAGATCACAACCAGATGCCAGCAGCTCGGTCAGAGGATTAGCACCACAGTGGGTTAAACAACAATAAGGCCAAGCACGTCAAATGAAGCACCCGGGCCACACTAGTCACGATCAACACATTGCCAGACATAGACTAACATATAGCACAGTGCCACACACACACACACACACACACACACACACACACACACACACACACACACACACACACACACACAGAGAGAGAGAGAGCTTAGCAGCCTTCTAGTGGTCAGGGCTGTGCTCTAATGAGATTTCCACACAGGCAGCTAACTGCTCTGCCCACTCTGTACTGTATTGGTGAGAAGGCCCAGGCCCAGACAAAACACCAGTCAAATGTCTTAATGAAAACCACTGCCCCCTAATAGCTCTTTCTACTTTGCATAGCACACATTTTTATCACTAGGGTCATTACCTGCATAATGAGGGTTTTAGATCACCAAACGCCCTGTTCTCTTCCTAGCCTGTCTGTGACAACGTCTGGTGTGGAAAGCACATTTTGTTCTGGGTAGCCTCAGCCAAGACCTACTCTGTCTCTGTTAACAATTCTGCAATCTGATTGCCTTTGGGTGTTGGGACTCGCTTTCCTTACCCGGCAAACGTACCACCAAAGCTTTCCACTTTTAGTTGCTGCGTCAAATTGGACCGCCACCTCAATGACTGACTATATTTGTTTATGAACAATGCACAGTGCCAGAAAGTGGGCTGGAGAATTACACAGAGTTTCCTTCTTAGGCCAGTCGATCAGAATTGACTAATTCCATGAGCTGACGTGATGGGGACAGGGTGACGAATTTGGTTGCCACCTGGGTTGGGGTCAATTTAATTTAAATTCCAGTCAATTCAGGAAGTACACTTAAATTCCAAATTAAATTCTGTTCAATGCTTTTCAACTACGAAAATTAGGAATTGGAATGTGGTTTACTTTCTGAATTGACTGGAATTTCAATGGAATTGACCCCAACCCTGGTGGCCACTAAATAAACATTTCCTACATTTGGGCTCAGATCAGCAGATTGCACAAACAGTAGTTTGGACTCATTCTACAGTGAGAGAAAGCAGTCCAGAGGACATTTTAGAGGCTAAAATCTAAAACTGTGGACGACCAGACTCTTCACTGGATCAAACCAGGAGCTGGGAAATGACTAAAGGTTACACAGACATAGACTGGAGACACGACTATCTTAGAGACTGCTTAACAAAGAGAGACAGGAAAATATTGTGAACATTTTCTCAAATTAGATTAAACTTGTTTGAACAGCGAGCGGCTCCTGCCTCCTGAAATGGATGGGCCCATAGCCTGAGGAATGTGTGCCCTACTTCTCTGTCAGAAGAGATGCCTAAAAAATGACCCATTCTGGCCATTCAACAGAGGGTTGCCTTGGAATGTGTGGAGTTGGGCCTGCCCTGCAAACAGAAAGTGGCCCTGCAAAACCTCTAGGGACCTTTAAGATGGAGAGGGGAAGGTGTGTGTACAACTACACTAAAGAGAGGGGAGGAGGCGACAGTAACATAGTGCAGACAGGCTCCTATCATAGCCAGGGTAGAAAAATGAGCTGGAATAAATATCAAATTAATACAAAAATTACTATGTCACTCTTCTAGTCATCTGATGGCTATGGAAGGAGTACTAGAAGACCATTATATTCTCCCCAGTACATTGCATTTGTATGTACTCAGAGACAGCTGCTGGTCATCTGCTCGGACAGTGGTGCGAGTACGCACGAGCGCACACGCTGTAGGGCCAGATGTTAGCATCTGCTGATCACCCTGCTGCAGCACAGCAGGCAGAGCAGCCCCAATGTGCTCCTCTCACTGAAGCTGTCCAATCACATTAAAATCAGACCACTCACACTGATGGGCCTGTCGGATAAGGATGACATAAGGCCCCAAATTACCATCATGTTGATTTTGGACTGACACAATCATGGCTTTATTCTAAAGGAATGCTAATTAAGCAATAAGGCCAATATACCAGTTAAGGGCTATTCTTATGCAAGACGCAACGCAGAGTGCCTGAATACAGCCCTTAGCCGTGGTATATTGGTCATATACCACAAACACCTGAGGTGCCTTATTGCCATTATAAACTGGTTACCAATGTAACTAGAACAGTAAAAATAAATGTTTTGTCATACCCGTGGTATACAGTCTCATATACCACGACTGTCAGACAATCAGCATTCAGGGCTCAAACCACCCAGTTCATAATATACAGTAATGCACTTTTGGATATCTGTTTAATCGTTGGGTTCTGTATATCGGCTTGTAGCATGGACAGATACGCAACAACGAAATGTCTATAATATATAATAATATAATAATAATATATGCCATTTAGCAGACGCTTTTATCCAAAGCGACTTACAGTCATGTGTGCATACATTCTACGTATGGGTGGTCCCGGGGATCGAACCCACTACCCTGGCGTTACAAGCAACATGGGTTTAACTTTGCCAATTGGTGACTGTATCACACAGGCAAATACACCATGTGACGTGACTATTAAATATGCCTCAGTCTGCCCCAGGAAAATGGGAGAGAAAGTGAGAGAGAAAGCGAGAGAGATTCCCTCTCCTAAATGAATGTAATGATTGTCCACTCGATCAAAAAAGCACATTTTTCCTGTGTCTTCTTCAAGGTAAAATCAAGAATGCTCACATTCAAATATAGCCTATATCAAAACATTGCAAAGGAACACAGTTCAGTATCCTCTTAAAAATCAGCTAGAGCATTAGATATACATTAATTAAATGGTAATATGGTAAAATATGAAAGAAGCCATATATACACACACAAAAGTATGTGGACACCCCTTAAAATTTGTGGATTTGGCTATTTCAGCCACAACCGTTGCTGACATGTATATAAAATTGAGCACACAGCAGTGCAATCTCCATAGACAAACATTGGCAGTAGAATGGCCCGTACTGAAGAGCTCAGTGACTTTCAACGTGATACCATCATAGGATGCCACCTTTCCAACATGTCAGTTCGCCAAATTTCTGCCCTGCTAGAGCTTCCCCGATCAACTGTAAGTGCTGTTACCTATATTTAACCAGGTAGGCTAGTCGAGAACAAGTTCTCATTTGCAACTGCGACCTGGCCAAGATAAAGCGTAGCAATTCGACACATACAACACAGAGTTACACATGGAATAAACAAAACATACAGTCAATAATACAGTAGAACAAAATAAAACAAAAAATCTATATACAGTGAGTGCAAATGAGGTAAGTTAAGGAAATAAATAGGCCATGGTGGCGAAGTAATTACAATATAGCAATTAAATACTGGAATGGTAGATCGGCAGAAGATGAATGTGCAGGTAGAGATACTGGGGTGCAAAGGAGCAAAATAAATAAATAAATACATAACAGTATGGGGATGAGGTAGGTAGATAGCCCATCTGTAAACAGCCCATCTATGTACAGGTGCAGTGATCTGTAAGCTGCTCTGACAGCTGGTGCTTAAAGCTAGTGAGGGAGATGTGAGTCTCCAGCTTCAGAGATTTTTGCAATTCGTTCTAGTCATGGGCAGCAGAGAACTGGAAGGAAAGACGACCAAAGGAGGAATTGGCTTTGGGGGTGACCAGTGAGATATACCTGCTGGAGAGCGTGCTACGAGTGGATGCTGCTATGGTGACCAGTGAGCTGAGATAAGGCGGGGCTTTACCTAGCAGAGACTTGTAGATAACCTGTAGCCAGTGGGTTTGGCGACGAGTATGAAGCGAGGGCCAACCAACGAGAGCGTACAGGTCACAATGGTGGGTAGTGTATGGGGCTTTGGTGACAAAACGGTGGCACTGTGATAGACTGCATCCAATTTGTTGAGTAGAGTGTTGGAGGCTATTTTATAGATGACATCACCGAAGTCGAGGATCGGTAGGATAGTCAGTTTTACGAGGGTATGTTTGGCAGCATGAGTGAAGGATGCTTTGTTGCGATATAGGAAGCCGATTCTAGATTTAATTTTGGACTGGAGATGCTTAATGTGAGTCTGGAAGGAGAGTTCACAGTCTAACCAGACACCCAGGTATTTGTAGTTGTCCACGTATTCTAAGTCAGAGCCGTCCAGAGTAGTGATGCTGGACGGGCGAGCAGGTGTGGGCAGTGATCGATTGATAGCATGCATTTAGTTTTACTTGCGTTTAAGAGCAGTTGGAGGCCACGGAAGGGGAGTTGTGGCATTGAAGCTCGTCTGGAGGTTAGTTAACACAGTGTCCAAGGAAGGGCCAGAAATATACAGAATGGTGTCGTCTGCATAGAGGTGGATCAGAGAATCACCAGCAGCAAGAGCAACATCATTGATGTATACAGTAAAGAGGGTCGGCCCGAGAATTGAACCCTGTGGCACACCCATAGAGACTGTCAGAGGTCCGGACAACAGGCCCTCCGATTTGACACACTGAACTACATCAGAGAAGTAGTTGGTTTACCAGGCGATGCATTCATTTGAGAAACCAAGGCTGTCGAGTCTGCCAATGAGAATGTTGTGATTTATATAGTCGAAAGCCTTGGCCAGGTCGATGAATATGGCTGTACAGTAATGTCTTTTATCGATGACGGTTATGATGTCGTTTAGAACCTTGAGTGTGGCTGAGGTGCACCCATGACCAGCTCTGAAACCAGATTGCATAGCAGAGAAGGTATGGTGGGATTCGAAATGGTCAGTAATCTGTTTGTTAACTTGACTTTAGAAGACCTTAGAAAGACAGGGTAGTATAGATCATCGGTCTGTAGCAGTTTGGGTTTAGAGTGTCACCCCCTTTGAAGAGGGGGATGACCACGGCAGCTTTCCAATCTTTGGGAATCTCAGACAATACGAAAGAGAGGGGGAACAGGCTAGTAATAGGGGTTGCAACAATTTCGGCAGATAATTTTAGAAAGAGGGGGTCCAGATTGTCTCGCCCGGCTGATTTGTAGGTGTCCAGATTTTGCAGCTTTTTCAGAACATCAGCTATCTGGATTTGGGTAAAGGAGAAATGGTGGGGGCATTGGCGGGGTGCTGTGGAGGGTGCCGGGCAGTTGACCGTGGTAGGGGTAGCCATGTGGAAAGCATGGCAAGCCGTAGAGAAATGCTTATTGAAATTCTCAATTACTGTGGATTTATCGGTGGCGACAGTGTTTCCTAGCCTCAGAGCAGTGGGCAGCTGGGAGGAGGTGCTCTTATTCTCCATGGACTTTACAGTGTCCCAGAACTTTTTTGAGTTAGTACTACAGGATGCAAATTTCTGTTTGAAAAAGCTTGCCTTAGCTTTTCTAACTGCCTGTGTATATTTGTTCCTAACTTCCCTGAAAAGTTGCATATCACGGGGGCTATGCTAATGCAGAACACCACAGGATGTTTTTGTGCTGGTCAAGGGCAGACAGGTCGGGAGTGAACCAAGGACTATATCTATTCCTAGTTCTACATTTTTTGAGAGGGGCATGCTTATTTAAGATGGTGAGGAAGGCACTTTTAAAGAATAGCCAGGCATCATCTACTGGATGGGATGAGGTCAATTCCAGGATACCCCGGCCAGGTCGATTAGAAAGGCCTGCTCGCAGAAGTGTTTCAGGGAGCGTTTGACAGTGATGAGGGGTGGTCATTTGGTCGCAGACCCATTACGGATGCAGGCAATCAGGCAGTGATTGCTGAGATCTTGATTGAAAACAGCAGAGGTGTATTTGGAGGGCGAGTTAGTTAGGATGACATCTATGAGGGTGCCCATGTTTACTGATTTGGGGTTGTACCTGGTAGGTTCATTGATAATTTGCGTGAGATTGAGGGCATCAAGCTTAGATTGTAGGATGGTCGGGGTGTTAAGCATGTCCCAGTTTAGGTCACCTAGTAGTACGAACTCAGAAGATGATGGGGGGCAATCAATTCACATATGGTATCGAGGGCACAGCTGGGGGCAGAGGGATGTGGCAACAGTGAGAGACTTGTTTCTGAAAAGGTGCATTTTTAGAAGTAGAAGCTCAAATTGTTTGGGTACAGACCTTGATAGTAAGACAGAACATCTTTGCAGTAGATTGCAACAACGCCCCCTTTGGCAGTTGTATCACGGCGGAAAACGTTATAGTTAGCAATGGAGATTTCAGGGTTTTTGGTGGTTTTCCTAAACCAGGATTCAGACACGGCTAAGACATCTGGGTTGGCAGAGTGTGCTAAAGCAGTGAGTACAACAAACTTAGGGAGTAGGCTTCTAATGTTAACATGCATGAAACCAAGGCTTTTACGTTTACAGAAGTCAACAAATGAGAGCACCTGGGGGGCGGGAGTGGAGCTAGGCACTGCAGGACCTGGATTAACCTCCACATCACCAGAGGAGAAGTATGATAAGGGTACGACTAAAGGCTATACAAACTGGCCGTCTAGCACGTTCGGAACAGAGTAAAAGGAGCAGGTTTCTGGGCACGATAGCATAGATTCAAGGCATAGTGTACAGACAAAGGTAAGGTAGGATGTGAGTACATTGGAGGTAAACCTAGGCATTGAGTAATGATGAGAGAGATATAGTCTCTAGAGATGTTTAAACCAGGTGATGTCCTCGCACATGTAGGAGGTGGAACAACATGGTTGGTTAAGGAATATTGAGCAGGGCTAGAGGCTCTACAGTGAAATAAGACAGTAATCACTAACCAGGACAGTAATGGACGAGGCATATTGATATTAGAGAGAGGCATGCGTAGCCAAGTGAACATATGTGTCCAGTGAGTGGTTGGGCTGGCTGGGGACACGGCGATTCAGACAGTTAGCAGGCCGATGCTAACAAGCTAACAGTTAGTAGGCCGGGGCTAAACAAGCTAGCAGCTAGTAGACCGGGGCAAGCTAGCAGTTAGCAGGCCGGGCTAGCAAGCAAGCAGTTAGCATGGGCTAGCAGTTAGCAGACCGGGCAGGCAAGCTAGCAGTTAGCAGACCGGGCCCGGCGAGCTAGCAGTTAGCAAACCGGGTTAGCAAGCAAGCAAGCAGATAGCAGGGGCTAGAAAGTTAGCTTTTGGGGGGTTGGCGTCGCGATGGGGGTAAGTCTGTTTTTGCCTCTTCGTGCGGTGACGCCGATAGACCAGTCGTGGAATTAGTAGGGTTCCAAGTAGCTCTAGGTATCTAGCAGGCCTAGCTGGTTAGCATAATGGGCCTTCAGCAGGCGTCGCGTCTGAGGGGCCTGTTGGAGTCCTCGGGCAGATTATGTCAGTATTCCAGTCGTAGGGGATCTGCGGGGTTCCATGCCCCATACCGGCTGTAGAAGGGGTCCGGATATTGTAGCCCAGGACTATGCGTCGGTGGTAGCACAGGAGCCCTGGCCGGGCTAGCTTCAAGCTAATTGGTGCTTGCTCTGGGATGGAAACTCTAGCCAGGAGTAGTCATCCGGGATTGCAGTTAGCTAGTTGTGAAGATCCAGATGAAAATGTTCAGTTTGGGGTAGGAATCCTGGGATAAAAATAATAGGTCCGTTATGCTCTGGTTAGAGTCACGTTGTTCGAATTGGCGAGAGCTTTCCGAGGTGAAGGTTAGCTGATGACCGCTGGCAATGGTTTGCTGACTGATATCTGGTAGTTAAGCTGGCTAGCTTCAGTTGAGGGATTCCAGATCCGAAGTAAATAGAAATACTTTAGAAAAAAAGCAGATCCACGCTACATTGGGTGAGGCGGGTTGCAGGAGAGTATTTAGATGTTGAGGTTTATCAAAATATTTTAAAAGATATGCGAAGAAAAAGATGCAAAACGATATATACAAGGGACACGCCAGGACAAAGACGTCTGACTGCTACGCCATCTTGGATTGAATGCCTGGAGAAGGAACCAAAGGGAGTGACATATATAGGGAAGGTAATCAGTGAAGTGATGGAGTCCAGGTGAGTCTGATGATGCGCAGGTGCGTGTAAAGGTGACAGGTGTGCGCCATAACGAGCAGCCTGGTGACCTTGAGGCCGGAGAGGGAGCACACGTGACACTCACTACCGAGTTCCAAACTGCCTCTGGAAGTAACGTCAGCACAAAAACTGTTCGTCGGGAGCTTCATGAAATGGGTTTTCATGGCCGAGCAGCCGCACACAAGACTAAGATCACCATGCACAATACCAAGTGTCGGTTGGAGTGGTGTAAAGCTCCCTTGGACTCTGGAGAAGTGGAAACGCTTTCTCTGGGGAGATAAATCACGCTTCACCATCTGACAGTCCAACTAACTAATCTGGGTTTTAGGGATGCCAGGAAAACACTACCTGCCCCAATGCATGTTTGAGGGGGGAGAAATAATGACCAAGGGCTGTTTTTCATGGTTCGGACTAGGCCCCTTAGTTCCAGTGAAGGGCTCCAGCATACAATTACATTTTAGAAGATGCTGTGCTTCCAACATTGTGGAAACAGTTTGGAGAAGCCCTTATCCTGATTCAGGATGACAATGCCCCCGTGAGTGAACAAAGCGAGGTCCATACAGAAATGGTTTGTCAAGATCGGTGTGGAAGAACTTGACTGGCCTGCACAAGGCCTTGACCTCAACCCCATCAAACACCTTTAGGAGGAATTAGAACGCTGACTGCGAGCCAGGCCTAATCGGCCAACATCACTGCCGAGCTCACTAATGTTCTTGCGGCTGAATGGAAGCAAGTCCCTGCAGCAATGTTCCAACATCTAATGGAAAGCCTTCACATTAGAGTGGAGACTGTTATAGCAGCTAAGGGGGGACCAACACCACATAATGCCCATGATATTGGAATGAGATGTTCGACGAGCAAGTGTCCACATACTTTTGGTTGTGTATTGTATATTTGCCAATTGTGAAAATCAACCAAAAGTAGAACCAACAACAGTGGAGTTCATAAAACAGAAGGGCTCCTAAAAAAGCTGCCCATGCCTGGGGGTTGGGGGGGTTACCACTCCAGGGGATCATTGTCCGAAGGGGGCTTGAACAGGCTGTGGATGGAATGCTGCTGAACAGCCCTGTGTATTAATTAGCAGCTAACAGTAGCTAGGTTATTATGGTCATTAAAACAGACAGCCTGCTCATCTCTGCAATGCTTCCCATCCCCCACTACATAAACACACAAATATATACACTGACTGGTTGGGTTTAAAGTGGATTAATTTATCGTTTCTCATGCAGAGCTGAGTAATAGACAGGAGGACCGCACTCAGTACAAAAAATATTGTAGAAGGTTCAATTAAACCGAAACGGTGCTGTTCTGAACGACCAGTTAAAAAATGGGGAGGGGTTAGGTTGTGGGTTAGGGCTGGGTGATAGGGCGAAAAAAAATTGGACGGTATGACGGTATTTTCTGTTTCTGAATAATAAAAGTTGTACATTTGCTTTATGAGTAGTGAGTGATCCTAGGCTGGCAACACATTCATTCTAAGTGATTTCATTGAGTCTTTCTCCATTCTGATTGTTTTATACACTTTTATAATTTCTGCATTTCCTGCACTAAATTGCAGTGGTGGAAAAAGTACCCCATTGTCATACTTGAGTAAAAGTAAGGATACGTTAATAGAAAAGTACTCAAGTAAAAGTCACCCAGTAAAATACTACTTGAGTAAAAGTATAAAAGTATTTGGTTTTAAATATACTTAAGTATCAAAAGTAAATGTAATTAATACAATGTTCTTAAGTATCAAAAGTAAAAGTATAAATAATTTCAAATTCCTTATATTAAGCAAACTAGATGGCACCATTTAAAAAAAGATATTTCTTAATTTACAGATAGCCAGGGGCACACTCCAACACTCAGACATAATCATTTTTCCACACTGCCACGTAGGGCTGAACAATATGGGCAAATAATCTAGGACTTGTTTTTAACCAAATGTTGCAATTGCAATTTGACTTGCGAATTAGAGAAAAACCGTTGGAATCATGGAAACAGAATGACTATTATAATTCTATAGTTAGAATATAAGAGTGGGCACTTTGAATACAGTGCTGTTTGAGATGACAATGAATTAAAATACCAGGGAGGAGTTATTGTGACAGGGTAGAAACTAAAGTGTTGATAAGTGTTTCCTAGGGGCTCCCTATAAGCTTTGGCTACATTGCATGTTTTCACTTAGCTACTTCATGTAGCTGACATATTCTTGCTTTGCATATTCCTCTTTGATTTAGAAGATACTGTTACACAAACAACATGCTGATATAAGTCTACACCATCACTGGTATAATCAGGCTGCATTAGCCAACTACGTTTGCTCTTACTCTGTACATTTATTAGCTCGCTAGCTAGCTATTAGCAGCTAGCAATTAGCGTCTCACAAGATTTAGGGCAACTTGCTAAGAAAAGACAAACTAGCTGTTTGCTGATGTAAGAAACACAAACTAATAGTGTCATTACAGAACGCTAGTGGATTTATATTAAGAAGCAAAGTGAAAACAGCATTGTTGTCATCAACATTGTTGCATGTGCTGCATTGACAATGCAGACTGAACGCAAGTGTCTCGTGGTTGAGGAACATCAAATGCGCTCCTTGAGTGACAGGGGGCGTGGCTAGGTCTGTGTGGAAAGCGGCACGGAGAGAAAGAGTGGAGACTGAACGCAGACTGAACGCAAGTGTCTCGTGGTTGAGGAACATCAAATGCGCTCCTTGAGTGACAGGGGGCGTGGCTAGGTCTGTGTGGAAAGCGGCACGGAGAGAAAGAGTGACTCAAGTAGCGAGGTAAACTATAAAAATTGACATTACACATGGAGTATCACATTTAAACAAATTAAGCATTCAAATACCGGTATAGAAGGCAAAAACCCAAACCGGGTCCCTGCATCAATACCAGTATATCATAAAATACTGTAACGACCCTGGGTTTATAAGCGTGAAAATCGACTCTAATCGATAGTGCGTCGGACCTCGGGCTAGAAGGTCGAAGGTTCGAGACCTGCTCCCTGCATGTTTCATTACATTGGTGTCAGAAGTGATCGGACCTCGCATCCACGACAGTGCGTGTGCTTGGCCGGTGAGCGCGTTCCTGTAAGACGTAGAGTCGCAAGCTGGCGCGAGGAGTAGTGTAACGACCCTGGGTTTATAAGCGAGGAAATCGACTCAGCCGCACGAGCATGCTTTTGCGGCACAGTCGATAGCGCGCCGGACCTCGGGCTCGAAGGTCGAGGTCGAGACCTGCTCCCTGCTGTTTCATTACAATACGGTATACCGCCCAGTCCTATTGTGGGTTAGCGTACACAGTCAGCATGGCCGCTGCCCTTTTAAATTCATCATTGCTCATTGCTTCAAGCCACACCCATTACCCCGTGCAAATGTACCTCAAAGTCTGTTCAATAGTGTTGAAGAAGGTTTTGAGGAAACGCATCCCAGGCAAGGCAATCTGCCAGGAACTGATCTGAGTCCTGCTTCCTTTTCCTTCGTCCTCTCCACAGCTCTACGTCCTCAACCTTTCCCTTGACACCACATCTTCAAATTCAAGGATCTATCTCAGCGGCTCTGCCCAAGCCAAGATGGAGGAAAACACATTCACCGTGACACTGCTTTACTTGACTTTACTGGCCTGGCAGACCAGGAACAACACAAGTTATACAGCTGAATAATATTCAAAAGCAGCAATTCAGGTCTAGTGCTCATGCTCCATTCAAGACTGTCTGACCAATGGTCCATTTCCATGATTACTATCAGTTCCAGATCTCTGACCACATCTGACCGGAAGGAAAGCCTGAAGGTGCAGGGCTATAAACAGGAGTGCCCTAATTTAATTTCCAGACACCATTTCTCTTTCAAGGTAGACAATGGCCTGACAAATTCAAATAAGAACTTCTAGGAAAACTAAAACGTTTTAGCCTTGATGGCTTTGTTAATTTTATATTCATTCAACACATTCAGGATTTTGACTGATGCTAGTGGGCAAAGGGGGAAACCCATGTTGAAAGGGATTTGATATAATTCATAACACAAAACGAAGGCTGGCAACCAGGCTTCCAGAACCCATAGATTATGAATAAAGCAACACCACTACCTTCACACAGGATTGTGGACGAAAATAACTCTGCAAGGAATGCTGGATTCACTCAAAAATCTATTGACTAGAAACTGTGGCAGTGCCTCTGTGGTAACAACGCAAGCGTTCAGTAGCTGCAGTGGTGGGACGAGCATTTAGCAGCAGTGTCGCTGTGGTTGTAAGGCTAGTGTTTAGTATACACGTGGTTTCAAACTCTAGCCAGCCTCTTGGCTGTACACTATAACAGTCCACTCCAGACCATTTTCAGCCCAGCAGCATTTCGCTACACTCATATTAACATCTGCTAACCATGTGTATGTGACAAATACAATTTGATTTGATTTGAGTACTGTAGATATGTTCTGGCAGGAATACACAGTAATCACAGCAACATAGCAAGTAAGTTAAGTCAAGTCATTATTTTGTATTCTTATTTGTTAAGAAAATTAATCTTGACAGACTAAGTCAAGAAAAACAAATCTAGACTTTTATGGCCAAACATTTCAAGAGTCTTTGCAAAGATTTTATTACAATATACTGATTCAGCCATAGATAAAACAACAGTATTTGATATAGTAGATAGAAAATTGCCTTTTTTGTCCATCTGGGAGATGTATGTAAGCCAATCTTTTTTAGAAGAATTCTTTATTCACCTCTTTCACCTCAGACATCATGTCTCCACCCACCCCATTGGTGTACTGCCTATGTGATGAGGTCAGGCTCCCAGGTGACCAGTGACATCATTGCCTCTGTGGTCCTACAGAATAGAAGCTGTGAACCAATTCCACCCCCACGACCACCGTCTCAGCCACGTCTGAGAGATAATGCAGCAGACAGGCTTACTGCTTTCAACTCCAGGCAGATTTCATACAGCAAAATAAAAAAACAAGTAGAAAATATGAAAAACAACATTTAGAGCAGACTAAACCATCCAAATGTCTCAGCCTCCAGTATTTATGCTGCAGTAGTTTGTGTCGTGGGGCTAGGGTCAGTTTGTTATATCTGGAGTACTTCTCCTGTCCTGTGGGAATCTAAGTGTGCGTTCTCTAATTCTCTCCTTCTTTCTTTCTCTCTCTCGGAGGACCTGAGCCCTAGGACCATGCCCCAGGACTACCTGACATGATGACTCCTTGCTGTCCCCAGTCCACCTGGCCATGCTGCTGCTCCAGTTTCAACTGTTCTGCCTTACTATTATTCGACCATGCTGGTCATTTATGAACATTTGAACATCTTGGCCATGTTCTGTTATAATCTCCACCCGGCACAGCCAGAAGAGGACTGGGCACCACTCATATGCTCTCTCTAATTCTCTCTTTCTTTCTCTCTCTCGGAGGACCTGAGCCCTAGGACCGTGCCCCAGGACTACCACGACATGATGACTCTTTGCTGTCCCCATTCCACCTGACTGTGCTGCTGCTCCAGTTTCAACTGTTCTGCCTTATTATTATTCGACCATGCTAGTCATTTATGAACATTTGAACATCTTGACCATGTTCTGTTATAATCTCCACCCGGCACAGCCAGAAGAGGACTGGCCACCCCACATAGCCTAGTTCCTCTCTAGGTTTCTTCCTAGGTTTTGGCCTTTCTAGGGAGTTTTTCCTAGCCGCCGTGCTTCTACACCTGCATTGCTTGCTGTTTGGGGTTTTAGGCTGGGTTTCTGTACAGCACTTTGAGATATCAGCTGATGTACGAAGGGCTATATAAATACATTTGATTTGATTTGATTTGAAATCCTGCAGCAACTCCCAGAACTAATTTAGCTCACTGGTGTCTCATCTACCTAAGCTGTGTCATTCAGTGTCCGTGTGTGGTTGAGAGGACAGGAGTAATTCCTCAGGCTCTCAGCCAGATATTTAGCTCCTAGCTATAGCATGAATGAGATATACTTTACAGGTAGAAAATAAGAACATTTCAACATGAGCTGTACAGGAAGACAATCTCAGTAGGTACACCTATGCTGCCCTATTTAACTCTATGTAAGGTCATCAGAGGACCATATTTACTGAGAGATGTCCATAAGACCATTATCCATATGATGGCTACAGAGTTAAAAACAAAGCAAAATGGCCTAATCTTCTTTCATGTCAACAGCTCATTCATGTCACATACAGACATACACAAACACACACAACAGAGAAAGACAACTCAGAAGGTCACAGCAGCACGAGGGGAAATATGAGCTCTATCCTTTTCACTTCCAGGCTTGTCCCCGATCCAGGAAACTCAAAACATCTGAACCTCTCCATCAATACAGAACCTCCCCCAGGTTTTCTGCCACTAATATGATGGCTACAGGTAACTGCCAAAATTATGGAAACACAAGTAAATGAGGGATACAAAGTATATTGAAAGCAGCTGCTTCCACACCTGTGTGGTTCCTGAGGTAATTAAGCAATTAACATCCCATCATGCTTAGGGTCATGTATAAAAATGCTAGGCAGGCCATTATTTTGGCTACGTACCCATAGAAGGACATTGCCCGCATCCATAGGGCATGAGTGGTCACTGAATGATTTGATGAGCATGAAAACAATGTCAACCATATGCCATGGCTGTCTCGGAGATCAGATCCCAACCCATTTGAATGCATGGGAGATTCTGGAGCGGTGCCTGAGACAGCGCTTTCCACCATCATCAACAACAAAAAACAAATGAAGGAATTTCTTGTGGAAGAATGGTGTCCAATCCCTCCAATAGACTTCCAGACACTTGTAGAATCTATACCAATGTGCATTGAAGCTGTTCTGGCTTGTGGTGGCCCAATGCCCTATTAAGACACTATTTTGGTGTCTTTAATGCGGAAGACACATTTCGGTTGAATGCATTTGGTTGTACAAGTGACTAGGTATACTTTTCCCTTTCCTTTATTTTGGCAACTTTATGTCTCTGCTTCAACAGTTGTGATTGACCCACATTCACTAAATATAACAACTAAACATTAATGTAGGCCCGTCAACAGCATACCAAGTTAGTATTAATCAATACTCTTCACGTGTATTTGTAGTCTAGTCTGTGAACTCTCAGATCTCCAGTCCCTGGAACTTTCCTGAAAACAGCTTTACTCTGGTTGTGAGATTGTGGCTCATTCTGCCAGAGTTCCTTGTGCTTGGCAGTTACTGTGTGGCAACAATCACTCCCAGCCTGGAGTCTGTCTCCTCCTGACCCTGCAATCAGTCCTTGGCCAGAGTTTCTGAGCTGTGTCATTTCCCAGCACTTCCACCAGCAGAATGTTTTTATTGGTAAAACACTCAGTCATAACGGGCTGGGAAGTCCCAGCTCAAGAGCCTGCAAGAGACTGACAGACAGGATTTCAACTTTTGCCTCATTAATACTCTCTGTATTGCCAATCCATGTAATCAATAAAGCTACTGGTACTGACAGCTACATATTCCTCAAGATTTCTAAATGTGGTTTGCTCAATTTACAAACAATAAAATTTAGCCGATCCTGACATCTTCTCTGTGATTCCTGTGACAGGTATAAATGTTGTGACTTGTCTTACTTTCTCTTAGAGGCCTTTGGTTACATTGACAACACACACCCATAAAATGAGACACAGTCTTCTATGGCTCCTGGGGTAAAGCACACCAAGTTATCTTAAGTTGGCCTAAGCTTTTTCAGGATATTCCCCAGGGGATGTACGGAACCTGTAATAAGCCCAATTAAAATGTCTGCCATGTGGTGAGAAAACAATACATGATGACTGTATGACTGATCTATGCTCCTAGATGGAAGGAAGAGGATAGACTAAGACTGTAATAACTGGCAAGCAGGGAGCCCTAGGGGCATGTATGACTCCGCGCTATTCATACTCAGAAAACGGCTAGCTCTTCCACAGTGAAAATAGTTCATATTTCATATTCACTTCAACAAAAAAAAGTGGTCAGAATTAAACTAAAATAGTGTCCAAACAAATGTTCCAGTGAACGGAGTTGTCTTCATACCATCGTTACTGGGCAGGTAGCCTCAAGCCTTTCAGCCAATCACATCTCTTTCATAACACAAAAGAGTGCAGCAATTCAACAGGAAAAACTGTCTAACTATTATACCACTAAAGGTGTGGGAGGAGGAGGCTGTGAGGCTACACTAGGTAAATAGCTTTAGGGTAAATGGCTTTTGTGTTTGTTTCTGTGTGTACGTGTGTTATTGTATCTATGTGACTATGAGTGTGTTTTCTGTGATTATCTAACCATCTCACCTTTGCCTTCTTGGCCAGTCACCTGCAGGACACTTCTCACTAGCGGCCTAATCCTATCAGATCTCCTAACTGGATTAGAGGGGCTTGCTCAGCGGTAGTGAGTCAAAGAGAGGAAAGTGCTCAAGCCTTCACCTGGATCCCTGCCCCTCAACTGTAGGCTATACTTCAACCTGGTAACCACAAAGTCAAAAGGACAAGGACATAAATATGATTTCAAAAGAGTTGTTTTACCCAAAAGACCAACCAACCTCTTACATATCCTACTTTGAAATTGCACCTTTTTTTTGAAAAGCAACAGTGATATGTAAGAAAATACACCATGGTATGCCAATGAAATGCATCTATGTTGGTTAACATCTTGGGATGTAATTGCACCATTTATGCAAAGTAGTTCACAGGTTGTCAAGCTGATAGGCCAGCGGGCCAAATATATTTGTTGTAATGTTACTGTACAGCTATTCTCAGAGTACTAAGCAGTTGGCCAGGCAGTGAGCAGGTTGTGGTACTGTACTGGAAAAGGGCAGACCGTGGGCGTCCAGCCAGAGATCAGGTTCTGGTTTCTCACACGTCTCCCACTCAGGGTCGACTGACGGCAGCTCGGATATCTGCGCGCACACACACACACACACACACACACACACACACACACACACACACACACACACACACACACACACACACACACACACACACACACACACACACACACACACACACACACACACACACACACACACACACACACACACACTTTGATCTGCTCAGTTTTTCAGAAACATATACTGTACCTCCAGCAAAGCTCCAGGGCATGTCCTCAGCAGGGTTTCCGTTATTTTATTTTTTGAAAAGCCGATAAATAAAACTTCCACCGACCAATTTTCCCATTGAGAAATAATGTTTTTCTGCCTATTCCTTGATGGAAATACGTATATTTAACCAGTCATACTTATCTGTCTATGGGTTCATTTGTATAATTTAGTGGAATTAAATTGCTGCATGTGTATATATTCGTTATGCAACTTATCACACATACACAACATAAAGATACAGAGCCTTTGAGTGGAAAATCTGTCTGACAGCGTTATGAACCCAATCATTGTACAACAATTCTAAAACTGCAATCGTGTGTTCAAAATAGTTTTGATGGCCACGATTAAAAAGAGATACTACTTTTAGGCCCATTTCTCAACCGGTAGAATAACTGAAGCACACTTCCAATTCGCCATTGAAATGCAAAGGCAGGCTTCATCAGTAACCTATTTCTCTCATGTACTTTGACACCAGTGTTTTCCTGCTAATTGTATTATTAAACTAACATTTCCACGTAGACTATGGCCTTGTGAGCATTGCTGCGCTTATAATGTGGAGAACTAATAGTTGATCAACATTTTAAACTAAATGTTCTGATTGGTTGCATCAGACTCATTGCTTTTTAACTTTTTTATGTAGCCTAGGCCTACTGGTTGTATGAATTTAGGTTCTATCGTCCCACAACTGTCCCAGAGTCTGTCTGGAATAGGCTTTCTTTCTCGACAAGCTGACCAATAGAATAGGTCAACTTTTCTACTGTGGGAGAATAGTAGATTGATGTAGGCTAGTGATTTTGTTGTTCATTACTCATGTTGTTGACGGTGTGGACAGTTACGCTAACATCTTCGAAGTCCGCATCAGAATTCAGTAAAACGGGCGCACTTTGTTACATCCTCGACTTGAAGGTTCTGTTAAGATGAATTACCATAATGTAAAATGTGATTTTTGTTATTCTGAGAACCATGGGTGGATGCCATAATCATTTATGCACCCAATGCATATGGGTCTGATAAATTTCTCAAATGTCTGGTCAATTAAAATGCTGCTGGTCGAATGTCCGGGTGCCACGATTTCATAATGGACACCCTTGTCCTCAGGTTAACGCCATGTGGATGCTGTACTCAACACCAGCATCACATGAATGACCCTGAATGATGCAACAGGGTGATGACTTAACAAAACAGGTCTAGGGGACCCTATATACAAACTAGCCCAATGTCAGGTCTGAAGCTGAACCTTTTCATATCAGGCTTGTCTGTAGGTCTACAACACCCAGTTCAAAACACAGCAACATTGTTAAGCTGTGCAATGGGACCAAAATATCCACTGTTCCAATAACCTACAAACATAAATAGCACCAGTGACCAAATCTACATCTGGTCTGACACAGAAGTTAAACACCAGAAAGAACTCACCAAATGACCTTCATAAACCAGCAGGACTGTTTTTCCCATGAAATCCCCCAGGTGGAGGTCAATGACAATTCCACCAAAACTAGGGCTATTTGAACAGTCCATCACATCCTTTCAGTTCACGATAAATGTTATTAAACTGTCAGATCAGCAATGAACCAATCTGGATGTGTGTGGAAGTAATTAACAGCACTACTAATTACATTTAATTAAGTAATTTTGCAGAGTGACTTCAAGTAGTGAGTCCATATATTTTCATACGGGTCCCCTGTGGGAATCAAACCCATAACCCTAGCATTGCAAGAGCCATGATCTACCAACAAAGCTACACAGGACCACTACTCACTCACAACCCTCATTCTGTCATTTAACAAATGCAGTCACACAGTCACAAGCACAGACTCTCTCTCGCTTACACAACAAACATATGTTAACACACACACACACATACAATAAGGTTGGAGATGTTACATCGTGTAGGTGGAAAAGTGATCTGCATAGCTGAGACTTTTTCCAGCCATACAGAGGCTGATCAGGTCATGAATAGAAACAGGAATGTATGCCTTTGATTCAGAGATTTAGCAGGAAACCGATGCAAGTAAAGGTTATTGCAATAGAGGTCTTCTCTATAGATTTCACAGAAGAATGAGTGTATTCAAGAGCCTGCCATGTTCAGTCAAACAGAGAGAGAGGAGCCCTAAAAGTGAATCAACAAGCAGCAGCAGCCAGAAATATGTCTATATAATAACAGATAAAAAGCTGTGCAGCTAAACAGAGGACAAATAGGTTGTGGAAAAGGTAGTCAATTGAAATGTCTTTACGGGGACAAAGCAGGGGCAAAGGGACACACATCACATTCTAAAGGAACTGAAATCATCAGACAGCATGCATGAGAGAAATCTAACAGCAACCATTGAGTTGCTCCAATTAACAGGGCACAGTCCGTGGAGATAGACAGGTGCAGCTGAGAGCCAGTCACCTGCAAAAGTAAGTACTTGAGTCACTGTTTGCTTCTGCTTAACCTGGTCTTGACACACACACACACCATGGGACCAGTGGTGGGGGTGGGGCATTCCAAGTGCTTCAGGGAGCTGCCAAACAGCTCCCTGAAGCTGCACATCCTGCACATCCTGTCGCAATGCAAATCTAGGATAAATCCCTCATTAAACTCTCTAGGATAACACTCAAGGGAGGATGTTACCACCATATAATTAGGAATTAGAATACTACAATGGACATCTTTATGGTTACCACCTATACCAGGGCTTAGGACCTCAATGAAAACAAACTCCCTCGTAAAACGAAGGGATAATCAGTGAGGGATCTTCATTTAAGATACATTGATGAATCTTATGGCAACATTCTAAATGAATGCCAACATTGTAAGGATTGAACACAATCTATACCCTTTTTCCAATTTACAATCAATTCACGTCATATGTTTGAAGCTCTGTCCACCCTTCCAGTTGTTCAAGTTCAGATATTGGCCAGTCTAAATTATGAAGCTTACAGTTGGTGAGGGTCGGGAGTAGGCTACAGTGCTAAAGATCCATTCCTTGAATTCCAATCACTAACCTGTAACACATTACACCCCCCACAAATGGCATATATTATTATTATTATTATTAACAAAACATTCACCTCCCTTTGTTCCTTCTCCCACCCCATTCACTGGGTCAAAGTCTCCCAAGTATCCAGATTGAGAGAGTTTCTAAGTAAATTATGATGATAAACTAAGAAGGCCTTGGTGTGGATGGAAGTGGGCACAGAGTGAATGTAGAGGAAGTTGCAGTTGTACTGTAGAATAATAAACATTCAACTTTATGAGAGATCAGATGCCATAACATTGCTGCCTCGCAAAAATGTGTTGCCGAATGCTTTGACCCTTCCAAATAATGGCAGGGTTGTTTTTCTCTGGTCCAGACACTAAAGAAACAGTTTTCTTTTCAGCTCAAGCCAAACTATCAGCCTATGATAGCACATCCAGCCTTACTTCATTAGCCAAGCAGAAAGACTAGATTGTGGTGAAGTAACTAACTCTTATCTAGCAGAAATTCCAACGATTCATGCCATGAAATGTGGTACATTTACATGAGCAAAGCCATCACCATCTAGTTACTACACAGTTAAAATTAAAATCAACTGTTTAGTACACCAAAACAGTTCACAATCATCTTGCTAAACTTACTGTCTACTCTGAGTATATAAAATATTTGGAACACCTTCCTAATATTGAATTGTCCACGCCTTGACTCTACAAGGTGCCGAAAACGTTCCACAGGGATGCTGGTCCATGTTGACGCCAATGCTTCCCACAGTTGTGTCAAGTTGGCTGGATGTCCTTTGGGTGGTGGAACATTCTTGATACACACAGAACACTGTTGAGTGTGAAAAACCCAGCAGTGTTGCAGTTCTTGACACAAACCAGCACCTATGTTACAGGCCTTGGTTTTTCAATTTTATACTTGCAGGTTGGAAGTTAGCACGTCAGGTGCACTGATTGGTGTCACCTCGTTAGTCAGTCTATAGTACACCTGTGCTGGTCGGTCATCTCGTTAGAGGGAAGGTGTTTCACCTGTGCTGGTCCAGGTGCAATTTAAGAGTGGCTGGCCCAGTGCTACAGTTGTCTTGAGAGACTGAGGGTTAAAACCTTTAGTTGGTTTTCCCTATTCTTATTGCTAGACAAACAATTTATCTTCCTGTCTTTAAGTTTGGTGTGGGGTTTTTATTTTGCTCTTCTTGGGCAAATTTAGTGGGTGCTCATGGTAGGTGACTTTTAGGTTCCAGATGTTGTTGCTAGTCAACTTTCAGTGGACACCCCCATGAGTATCTTTCAGAACCCCTTTTAAAACCCCACCTGTTTGGTTGTTGGTCAGTGACTCTTAGTTAATTACCTCTTCTGTTTGAGTGACATTTTTGGTTTACTTGCTGGGGAATGTAACATCAAAGGCACACATTTTTTGTCTTGCCCCTTCGCCCTCTGAATGGCACACATACATAAACTGTCTCAATTGTCTTAAAAATCCATCTTTAACTTGTCTCCTCCCCTTCATCTACACTGATTGAAGTGGATTTAACAAGTGACATCAAGGGATCATAGCTTTCACCTGGATTCACCTGGTCAGTCTGTCATGGAATGAGCAGGTGTTCTTAATGTTTTGTATACTCAGTATATGTTGTGACCTGTGAAATGTGGCAAACTACAAGGGCATACAAGCACAATGTGTTGTATGTATTTTCCTCCCATGTCTCCTCTTCTAGTTAGACTAGATGTCATATACGGTATCTGCCAGAGAACTGCCTCACTTTGATCTACCAGCCAGTTTATGTGCCTAGCTAAGCTCCAGTGTATTAGTATAGTAGGGTCTGGTGTGTGTCCCGGCTCCCAAACCAGTCAGACTGACAGTTGCTCCGGAAGCCCAGGCATGCCAGTGGAAGAGCTCTGAAAAAGCACTGCCTCGTGTCTAATGATTCAAACCAGCAACGGCGCAGACGTGAATTAATCCACAAAGACCGCCAAAGCGCTCCCTGGACCAGCGAGGTGGATGAGGGGAGCGGAGTGTGAAAATGAGAGTATGTGGGGATCTGACACAGGGAAAATGAGGAAGAAATAAGATGAAGGCCAGGGAATAGGGTGGATACAGCTACCCATCCAGCTGGCAGAAACCCAGCTGTCATTCTTGTGCCTGCTCAATTCAGGGCCACACCTAAATTACGAGATCTCAACAATCCTGGTTGGCGCATAGCTCCAGCACTAGACTGCTTCAGCACAAGATACAAACAAGATCTGCAGCATGAAAAGGCCTATTTAAAATGGAAAGACAATTTAAAAAGATTATCTCAGAGTCAGGCAGACTTTCTGTCATAACATAGGGGGAGGAAAGGGAGTAGGTACTCTATTCACACGGAGGAGGTAATATGATGACATCACAGCAAAATTCTCATAATAGTAATGAGACAATGTACACAATGTTCCCACTGACAGCACAAATAGGGAAATCTTTACTGATTTTGCCATATGTGCGTACACACACCTACGGATGTCAGGATGGCATCGTTTATATCATAACAAAGAGCAGACTATGGGCTTGCTCATGCTGTATGATCTATTGTACTCTAGTCACATTATAAGAAAATAAAGGCAGTTGCATTGCCATGGCAACTCTCAGTCTACACAGCCATGTCAAAACTTGTCCATCTCAGCAGGAGGCCCAGAACAGACAGCTACCAGGCCAATTTCTGTCTCTGAGGTGGGGCTTGGAACACATCTCACCTTGTTTAGCCTCCATCCCCACTGACTGATAGAACTTCAACCTAAAGAGTAATCTTCTCACCCACAGCAATAAACCCCTATTTCTATATAATATAGAACAAGGGCAGTGCATGAATGTACATTATGGTTTTCTCTTTCTCAATCAAAGCTCCAGAGATTGTTTTTAGACATTTATAATAGGAAAAACGTTGTTATTAGCATTTAATTATTCCCTTTCATCCAATAAAATGTATCAGATGTCCCTTCCATGAGATATTTCCAGAATTCCATGATTCTAAACCCCTGGTAACTGAGGAGTGGGGGGGTCAGAAAGAGAAGGGACAGCATATTTACCCGGAAAGGTGTGTGGTTTGGGTGACCCTCTCTTGAGGCACTTGGAACACAGTACATGAACAGTGTAGTAGAGCCCGGGCCACTCCTGCAGAAGGACATTCAGCTCCTCAACCAGTGGTGTTATCGCTTGCCAAGCAGTCCAGATATTTGGCAGGGAGGCATGGCTGGCTATGGACAGTGACTCGGCCTGCATCCTGCCCCGAGCCGGCTGGTAACTGACCACCACAGGCACTTTACCGCGATAGGCAAAGATCTGGTGCCTCCCGTCTGACCGCTGAACCACATGGCTGTTGATCTGCACACTGTAGCGTGCAAACAGTCCAGGAGGGAACAGAAAGGGGAAGCTGTATTCAATCTGCAGCTGCTCCACAGAGAAGAACTGACTAACAGCCACTGAGCTGCCGTTCACCCAGGCCTCGGCATGGGGCTCCTCATTGCTGACATAGCTGGGGAACTTGTACCAGACGGTGGCCCCGTTCAGAGGCTTGCTGCGGGGCTTGTTAATGCAGTAGCAGACCCCCATCTTCTCTAGCAGCTCCATGATGAGGTGGAGGTCCTGCTGGGTTTGGATGAGAGGTCTCAGGAGCAGCCGGATGATGTTAGAAGGCAGGAGGCCGTGGCTGAGGAAGCCCTCCACTTGGTGCTGTAGATGGGTAGCCCTGAGGTTCTCTCCCTTCTCCCCATCTATTACTACACTGGTCCTCCTCTTGTCCCCCTTCTCACTGTCCGACAGTAGTCTCTCCAGCAGCGTGGACTCATCCCTCTGGAAGAAGACGTTGAGGATGGCAATTAAGCGTGGCAGGTTGTGAAAGACATACTCCTTTAGTGTCCGGCTGTCCTCGAAGTAGAGTAGCTTACCACTCTCGTGTAGGTAGGAAAGGGCACTCTGCAGGCGGTCCTCCGTGAGCCCAGCCTGGAGGCCCAAACGGGCCGAGTCCCACCACGAGAGCCACAGGTCCTGGGGCTTAAAGTGCAGCTCCTCCAGCATCTGCCAGGACTTGGGCAGCACGCGGTGGAGGTTGGGGAAGATGTCGCGATGGTCAGCCACTGACATGAGCTTCTCCCTCAGCCTCTGGATGTTCCTCTGGCTCTTCGTGCAGCTGACACACAGGACAGGGGACAGGATCTGTAGCCTGTGGTTCAGCATGTACTGCAGCTGGGCTTTCTTCCGTCTCAGGTTCTTGTCTGTGACGCCGTAGAAGAGGATGTGAGGGCTGGAGGTGCGGACGTTGTAGCCCTGCTCCAGGGCCTGGTCCACCTGGTGGGCAAGGCTCCGCAGGCAATGAGTGTCCCACTTCTCCTGCAGGGAAATCTGTCTGTGGATATCAAGGTTCTTCCCCTCCACCTCCATGTCTCCACACAGGTCTGTGTGCGTGCCCACCATGCAGACCACAGCATGGGGCACTTTGGCATTGAGGAGATGGAGGAAGTAGCCCACGTGGGGGTAAAAGTTATTTGGTGAGTATGTTTTTAGATTCACAACGAGGATGTACAGAGCACCAGGTGAGAGAAAGAAAGGTTTGATGAGGTCATAGTTTGGCTTCCCTGACAGGTCATACACTAAAAATGTAAGACTGCGATCGGCGTCCGCTACCCAGTTAGTCACATCAACCCCTTTGTTTCCCTGAGCAGAGTGGGCATCCTGCTGCTCACTCACAACACTCTGCCTGAGCTGTGTTTTCCCAGCATTTTTCATTCCCATCAGGACCAGTTTTAACCTGGGTTTCACAGCCAGCTGGGAATGTGCGAGTTCCTTTTGATAAGCACCGATGTAGGGGATCCCCTTCATACAGACCTCATAGGGAGGCTGGATGAGGGGGTTATCCTTCACTTTCCAAATGTTTACCTTGGAAAGTTTTCCAAAGTTATCTGGAAGAATGGCTATTTGGTTACCCTGTAAAACAAGCTCCTCCAATCTATTTAGCTCCACAATGGAGTCGGGCAGATAAGTAATGTTATTATTGTCTAACCAGAGGTTTGCCAGCCTACACATCTGGCCTATCTCCTCTGGAACAAAAGACAGTTTATTTCTACTCAGGTAAAGCTCTTCTAGTCCTGTGATGTTTAGGATAACCTGGGGAAACTCCTCTAGCTCATTAGAGGATAGATTGACCATTTTAAGTCTCTGCAGGTTGCCAAAGGAATGAGGCAGAGCTGTGAGGTTGTTACTGTCCAGCATCAGGCTCTCTAGGTTGTGCAGGTGACAGAACGTGTCTGGTAACGTGGAGATGTGAATGCTGCTGAGCCACAGGTTCTTGATGGACTGCAGCTTAGTGATGTCCTCTGGTAGACACGCAAACGTATTCCCAGAGCAGTCAAGCTCCTCCATGTCACTGAGGGCAAGAATCTCTGGGGGAAACTGGTTCAGCTTGTTGTGATCAGCATCCAGAGAACGGAGCCTCTTGAGCTGTGAGAAGGACCTGGGGAAATCACATATGTCATTGAAGCTTATGTCCAGCTCCTCTAAACAATGCAGTGCCCCAATCTGTGATGGCAGGTACTGGATGTTGTTGTGACTGATGCAGAGCTTTTTCAGCCCCTTCAGCAGGCCTATGTCCTCAGAGAAGTGGCCCAAGCAGTTGTGGCTCATGTCCAGTTCCACAAGAGGACCCAGTTCAAACACCACAAAAGGAACTGTTACAAATTTGTTCCTGCGGAGGACAAGGCTACGCAGGTTTGTGAGGGTTGCCCCCAATCCTTCTGGTAGCTCGTGCAGCGAGTTATTGCCCAGATTTAGTACCTCGATATCGCTTATATTTTCAGGTAAAATGATCTTCTCCCTGTTTTGGGAGCAGAGTGTGAGCTGTCGCTGGTTGCTTCGCAGCTTCCTAGAACGGAGAGCAGCATCTCTCCACAATTTAGCCGTTTTGAGATTGTTATCCTTGTCCCCCATGGTTTTGCAGACCGACACCTTGTTTTCATTGGGAGGAATCATCAATTATCCTGGCAATATGGTGGTCTAGGTGTCCTTGTGTCATCGATTAGTGTTTTTATCATGAACAATCCAAACAACAGAGAAAACGACAGTAATTCCATTTCGAGCAAGAACAAGAAAACATCATGCTTTTCAATTGAATCAATACTGGACTTGGCCAGCAGCGCTTCACGCATCTTTATCTACGGCCGCGGACCGCACAATGAACAGGGAAACCTACCGCAATTTCAAATCCATTTTAGAACACAGGCGGTTGGGCTGGCCTCGCCAGCACATTCTCTAGTATCGTGGCATCCAATCGCGTCCTATTATCAAAAAATAGCATGAAATCAAACAGCGGCCAATGTCTCATCCCCGTGCCTCGCTCATCTCTCTGCCTGTGATCTCTCGCAAACTAGTCCTTACTGCTCAAGGGGGAGTGAAACAGCAGCAACGCCTAGATTAACACTGCGTCAGATTTTTTTGCCTACTTGGTTTAGTTCTCGATTGACAGCCCATGATGACAATGTATTGTTATTGCTAGGCAAGAACATTTATAAAATTAAATGAAGGAATATGTCTTTTATCTAGAGCGAGGTGTTTTCCTTTTTATTTAGATCACTTTTTTACATCGATTTTCCACACCCATTGAGTTGAGAAAGTTACATGTAATTATTCTATATTAAACTAATTTTTCCATAAGAATTCTGGTCAGATTGGATATCAAATTATTTTATAAGAAAAAGACCAGAGTATAAAGAATGTAGTTTCTGCAATACTATTTAGATCGAACACCAGATATGTTATTGCGGAAGATAAAAAATATCTCTCTGCGAAAAGGTTATTTTCAGGAGCAGACATTGAAATTGACATGGTGCAAACATGACTCACTGGGACAAATACAAAACACGTACCACTTTCTCTTGATGGGAAACAGTGCGTGTTATTTCGGCGCGTTATCTGCTTTGTCTCCATCTAATGGCTATGACGCGACTGCACCGGGTTTAGCAAAACCATTCCGTCACCATACTGTATAGAATGTTGAAATGTCTTTTATTTAACTAGAAATCCTAGATTTACCGCTTATGGTAGAAATTATATTAGTCATTTTTGTTATGTACAAAACCAATTATCTTGAACCTGATGCAATGAAGCACAGACGTGTTAGAAATGTTAGGGGTTGTACCAATTGTACATTGAAAGATTTAATGCAAATGTTATGCTAGTGTGTATAACAATTGTCCTTATCCATCGATCAATTGGCACTGTATATCGAGTCCAAGTTCAAATCGATTATAAAAAGCAGCACAACAAAAACCAGACAGACAATACATGTCAAGGACTGTCAAAGGCCTTTAAACTATACTGTGCCCCCAGAAAGTGAAGAAAGCAGGCAAAAAATTATCACCCACTACTAACCAGAACAGGCAATAGTTAAGCAGTATAATAATATACATTTATATAATTACCAGTATCAGGGAATTCATAGAAAAATAGAAGTACATTTTAGTTGCTTAAAAATAATAATAATTGTACTTGGTATGGTTTGTAACAAGGCAGTATAATTACTGGAGTTAACAATTTATTACTAATAAATATGTATTAAGACAATAGCTAAATAGTTCAGACATTGTTCGCATGTGAGCTTGTGCAAAAAATGTATCATGTAAATCAAAAAGTATATGCATTGCTTACACCAAACTTAAAGCCGACATCCTCAATTGTCTTGAACCAATTTTAAAAGCCTTGTGTGCTCTGTAAAAATAACCTCGTGCAAGGCCTCTAACAGACACAGTCAAGTAAATTTGGCAGCTGTACACTAGCAGCCCATATGTGTTTTTTGCCCACTGATCTTTTAACCAATTATGGGCAAGAGATCTGATTGGTCAAACGGTTAATTAGTGGCAAAAGATCCAAAGTGGGTTGCCTGTTTAAACACAGCCTTCGAGAGTTCGCAGCAAAGATTTTTTTGTTTGCAGACAATATGAAAGACACATTTAAAAATCAGTCTTTAAAGAAAATCCCTAGCATATGTCTTAGTCCTACTGTAGAAATCTACAGAGGATGTCAAAAGGCAGCAGCAAAATTCACATTGTGGTAAGTGGCACTACTAGTCCAATTAAACAACTATCCACACAGTCCCACAATTTGGAGAAAAAAAAAGACCCTTCGATTGAGTGGGAAAAGTGCTATGATTTTTTTTAAAGCCATGGGGGTAAAACAGACATGGGATGCCTGCTTGAAGGCCTCAATGCAGGACTCTCAGAGCCAGGGGATGCAGAGGCGAGGTCTAGTCTCTGCTGCAGGGGGTATGTGGGGGTGGGGCTCCTTCCACAGGGGCAGAGCTGGGCACAGTCCGCAGCTGTCCTTCGTGCATGCACTCGTTGATGCGCAGTTGGCAGCCGTCTTGCAGCATGCGCATTGCAATGTGGCCGATATTGCGTGAGTCATCCAGGCCAGAGTGAGGGCGGCCCTCGTATTTTAGTCCCCGCTTCTCAAGCATGCAACTCAGCTTGGTCTGGGTGCGAGGGACCTGTGGAAAAGGGAAGATTCTACTCAACATAGTGTATCTAAAGAATGTCTTACATTCTTCTACATTTAGAGAGATTTCAGCTAATTTCATATCATACAAAAAAAAAAAACCTTATAGAAGTTCCCGTATAATTTTTTGATGTTGATCCACTTCTTTGCAAACTGTGGAAATCTGAGACGATTTAAACGGCACTGGGTGTTCATGAACTTGCTCATGTCCAAAGATCTGTGGAAATAACAAAAGAACATAGTTGTATACTAGAACACTTAATATCTTGCTAGCGTTATCATTAATACACCAAAGCAGTGTTGGTACCCTCTGTATTTTGTGCCAAGCTCTTTCTCCTGAATAATAATAATAATAATAAATGCCATTTAGCAGACGCTTTAATCCAAAGCATACATTCTACGTATGGGTGGTCCCGGGGATCGAACCCACTACCCTGGCGTTACAAGCGCCATGCTCTACCAACTGAGCTACAGAAGGACCACCTGAAGCCAAAGCACAACTCGTTCAAGGACATCAGGGAACGTGTCAGCTTCATCCACCATTTTCTGGCCCCAAAAAAAAGCAGTTACAAACTCTTATATGAACATTACATTGTGTGAAGTATTTTGAATCATACTATTCAAGTCCTTCAAAATAGTTCAGTCAATGTCTATGCCTGGTGTCTCACCGGTGTTATTCCTGTCAACTTTACACAGAACTCTGACAGCTGTGTGTTGACTTCTGGTCTGACATATTCCTGAAAGGTGTCTTCCTACAAGTAAAACCAGTGTCAATCATGATACCAAAACATTTGTGTATTACTTGCATCAACAACTAATGTTAAATCGAAAGTCTATACATCTATGACCTGTATGATTGTACACACAAGCCTAACAATGCATTGCTTCTAACAATGTCCCCTCCATTCCCACTCACAATCTCTAAAGTGCGCGTGTTGAGCAGAACCATTGGGAACTCAATGATTTCATGAGTGAAGTCAGCGGGGTTGTCCTGTTCACACGTTGCTTCAAAGGCCACCACGCAGATGTAGTCGTAGTAGGTATCCGTGGCTTCACCTGCTGTTACAGACTGCGTCATCAACAGCTTCTGTTTTTGTAGTAGTTCTTCAACCGCTTCTTCATCACATCCTTCACACCCCTACACACACAAATTGGGTTAATTTGACATTCAGTGGAATGGAACTTCAGTGGCATGTCTAGCAGCTCTGGGATTTCCTAACACAGAGATCCTGGGGCATATTCATGAAGCTGGTTCTGCAAAACCTTTCTTAAAAACAGGAGCAAACAGAATGGGGAGGGACCAACCTGAATTTGTCAAATAAAAAAAATCTCGATTTAGTTTGGACTAATGATTACGCCCCTGGTCTCCAATGGATTATGATTGTAGCCATCTCCTGCTGAAACACTACACTAATTACAGGATTGTAACGTGGTATTTGATTACATACAGCACAATTCCTTAGCAACTGAAACAAGTGTTCCTACATACCTTGTGTCAAGCTTAAATTCTGCCAGTTTGTCACGAAGCTTATCCTTGTTCATGCGGTTGATATGTCCATTTGCATGAGCAATCGCTTTGTAAACAGGATCACTGAAGTTGCCGTGAGTAGGAGATGCTTGAGGGACGGGTTCACCGATGTTACGACAAACTCTGACTCTGCTGCAAGACTGACATATAGGAAGGAATGTACCGCCAATGTTAGTCACATAAGTAGGTACTGTAGCTTCCTAGCTAGTTTAACATATCCCTGGATACTATTTCTACTCCAATCTTGCAAGCTAGCTAGCAGTAGTAGCTACTAACCTTGTCATCTTCCTCCGGTTTAGAGGACAATTTCACATTGCCACCCCTGTCTTGAATATTCTCTTTGTATTCCTCCATTTTTGACATTGGATTGTCTCAACCAATTGGGGGGGGTCAACCAATTGGGGGGGAGGGGGGGGGGGGACACACGTTGTCGGAATAATTTTGGTTAAGTAATTGTGTGTGAAAAATAAACAAACATTCCGGTGTGGTGATAATCATGATTTGTCGACGGCACAGATGGTTTGTGTACATAGCAGGTTAGGAAAATGAGGTTAAGGTTAGAAAAAGGGATAGGCTAATATTACAGTTGTCAACAACTTGTCCCCGACGCGACCAGTAGATGGCGCTGTAGGCCTACTCCATCTAGCCACACGGGTAGAGGTGGTGCTGAATCCAGACCCCTCCTCAATAGGAAACCTACGGACAGGAACACCTTCCTCAGAGGTGAGTTTTCCTCCACGTCTAATTATTAAAAGTCTCCCTGTAAATCAATTCAGCCGCACCAGAAGAGTATGCAACTCTGATGCTTCTTACCAGAAACAGACCATGTACCCCACACAAAGGTTTAAGGAAAGGGGGTACAAAGACAATTGGGCAAAAGATACCAATGCTCGTTTTGAAGGGCTAACACAGTTGGAACGCCTTCTTCCAAAAGTAAAAAAAAACGCAGAACATGTCCCCCACTCTTCACCCAATACTCACCATTGGGGAAGGAATTTAAAGACATTATCAGGAAGCACTGGTACATTATTGATAGTGGACCACAATTGAAACCCATCTTTAAATATCACTCAAGTATGGTTTTTAAAAGACCCCCAAACGTGAAAGACATTGTGGTCAAATTTGATTTTCCACCAGAGAAAAGGGAAACTTCTTGGACAAGGTTCCGGAGGGTAATTACAAATGTGGCCAATGTGCTCAATGCAGTTTCAAGTACAAATGTGACTCATTTACCCACCCCTGCACAGGATGAAGATGTAAGATCAAAAGACTGATTACCTGCATTGTCAACCAATGTTTACATATTGAAATGTTCTTGCGGTCTGTCATACATTGGGAAAACCTGTAGAAGCCTAAAGACCCGGATCAGTGAGCACCGCAGCAATATACCGACTTGTGAGACAAAAAATTCTGGTTGCTGTTCATTTTGTACAAGCTGGACATCCTATTAGTTCTTTGAGATACATAGGAATAGAATTGGTCAAGATGTCACGCAGGGGAGGGGACATTAAGAGGAAACTTCTTCAATGGGAATCTTTCTGGATCCACAGGCTCAACACACTGTCGCCACTTGGTCTTAACGAGTTTGACTTAAAACTGTTTTTAGATTCAAAATGTCCAAATTATTTCGTTTTTGTATCCTAATTAAATATTGTATGTATATACAGTACCAGTCAAAAGTTGACACACCTACTCATTCAAGGGTTTTTCTTTATTTGGACTATTTTATACATTGTAGAATAATAGTGAAGACATCAAAACTATTAAATAACGCATATGGAATCATGTAGTACCCAAAAAAGTGTTAAACAAATCAAAAATATATTTTATATTTGAGATTCTTCAAAGTAGCCACCCTTTGCTTTGATGATAGCTTTGCACACTATTGGCATCAGGAAGGGCCCCAATACTATTCATGATTAACCACTCATGGTGTGATCGTGATAACATACAGAAACTCGACCTAGAATACCTCACAATCAAATGCCGACCGTATTACCTCCCAAAATAATTATCTTTGGTTGTAGTCACAGCCGTGTATATTCCCCCTCAAGCCGATACCACAATGGCCCGCCAGGAACTTCACTGGACTTTATGCAAACTGGAAACCACATTCCCTGAGGGCAAATTTCTTGTAGCTAGGGATTTTGACAAAGCAAATTTGAGGAAAACGCTACCGAAGTTCTATCAACACATTGACTGTCGTACTCGCGCTGCTAAAACACTTGACCACTACTACTCCAACTTCTGGGAAGCCTACGAGGCCCTCCCCCGCCCTCCCTTTGGCAAATCTGATCACGACTCCATTTGGCTCCTCCCTTCCTATAGGCAGAAACTCAAACAGGAAGTACTCGTGCTAAGGACTATTCAACGGTGGTCTGACCAATCGGAATTGTTCAAGATTGTTTTGATCACACAGACTGGGATATGTTCCGGGTTGCCTCTGAGAATAACATCAACGAATACATGGATATGGTGACTGAGTTCATCAGGAAGTGTATAGGAAATATTGTACCCACTGTGACTATTAAAACCTACCCTAACCAGAAACCGTGGATAGTTAGCAGCATTTGCGCAAAACTGAATGCGCGAGGCACCGCATTTAACCATGGAAAGGTGACTGGGAATATGGCTGAATACAAACAGTGTATTTATTCCCTCCGCAAGGCAATCAAACAGGCACAACGTCAGTATAGAGACAAAGTGGAGTCGCAAGTCAACGGCTCAGACACAAGACATATGTGGCAGGGTCTACAGACAATCACAGACTACAAAGGGAAAACCAACCACGGACACCGACTACTTGCTTCTGGACAAGCTAAACACCTTCTTCGCCCGCTTTGAGGATAACACAGGGCCAACGACACGGCCCGCTATCAAGGACCGTGGGCTCTCCTTCTCCGTGGACGACTTGAGTAAGACATTTAAGCGTGTTAAACCTCACAAAGCTGCCAACTCAGACGGCATCCCTAGCCGCATCCTCAGAGCATGCACAGACCAGCTGGCTGGAGTGTTCACGGACATATTCAATCTCTCCCTATCCCAGTCTGCTGTACCCACTTGCTTCAAGATGTCCACTATTGTTCCTATACCCAAGAAAGCAAAGGTGACTGAACTAAATGACTATCGCCCCGCAGCACTCACTTCTGTCATCATGAAGTGCTTTGAGAGGCTAGGATTATATCACCTTTACCTTACCTGACACACTAGACCACATATGTCAGAGTCAAGGCCCGCGGGCCACATCCGGCCCGCGAGAAGGTTTTTTACGGCCCCTGGGATGATCTTGATTTGTTATTAGAACCGGCCCGCAGACCGCAGCAAGCCGGCAGCCCGCAGATCTTTTACACGCACCAATACTACATTTCCCACAATGCAACGGTGACGCACCGAGCAGTAGGCTGCTTCATTTCAATATTTATTGGCACAGCAGTTGTCAGCATCACAGTAAAATTAACTTTCAGATACCCATCAAAAATGGCAAAACGGAAGGTGGACACTGAGAACCGGGGGTTTCAAACAAGGTGGGAGTCGGAGTATTTGTTCACGGAGGTAGCTGGAAAACCTGTGTGTCTTCTGTGTGGAGAAAGTGTGGCGGTACTGAAAGAGTATAATCTGAGACGACATTATGAAACGAAACACGCGGACAAAAACAAGAATATGGACATGGAACAAAGGCTACAAAAGGCAGAGGAATTAAAACGAGGCCTCAAATCTCGACAGGCTCTGTTCAAAAAAGCCAAATCACAAGGCCAGGCTGCTGTCAAGGCCAGTTTTATTTTGGCAGAAGAGATCGCTAAATCAGCCCGGCCATTTACGGAGGGGGATTTCATCAAAAACTGCATGATTAAAGTTTGTGACGAAGTTTGCCCAGAAAAAAGGCAACTCTTTTTAAATGTGAGTCTGAGCAGAAACACCATTGCCGAGAGAGTAGACCAGTTGTCCATCAATCTAAAAGAGCAGCTTGTGAAAAAGGGAAAAGATTTCATTGCATATTCCTTGGCTGTGGATGAGAGCACCGACATTTCTGACATTGCCCAGTTGTCAATTTTCATCCGCGGAGTGGACTCCAGCCTAAGCGTGACAGAGGAGTTTTTGGCTTTACGTCCTATGCATGGCACAACTACGGGGCATGATTTGTATGAAGAGGTGTCAAGATGTGTAAATGAGATGGAGCTGCCTTGGGAAAAACTCGTGGGTTTGACAACCGACGGAGCACCTGCGATGTGTGGACACAGGAGCGGACTGGTGGGGAAGATACGGGAAAAGATGCAAGAGGAAAACGCGACAGGTGAGCTGACAGCTTATCATTGTATCATACACCAGGAAGCGTTGTGCGGTAAAGCCTTGAAAATGGAGCATGTAATGAGCATCATCACGCGCACAGTTAACTTTATCAGAGCCAAAGGTTTGAATCACCGCCAGTTCAAGGCATTTCTGACGGAGTTAGAAACGGAGCATGGTGATTTGCCTTATCACACAGAGGTGCGATGGCTAAGCCAGGGAAAGGTGCTTCAAAGATGTTTCGAGCTTTGTGAGGAGATTTGTCTGTTCTTGGACAGCAAAGGGAAAGACACAACACAACTCCGAGACGAAATGTTTCTGTGTGAAATGGCTTTTCTGTGTGACATTACGAGTCATCTGAATGCAATGAACTTGCAGCTGCAGGGTCGGGATCGTGTCATCTCTGATATGTACAGTACAGTGAAGGCATTTAAAACCAAGTTGAGTGGATGATAGAAAATTGCTATTATTGTTTTTTTCTTTGAAGTAAATTTAGCCCACTTTTGCTAAAATAGAAAATATAGGCTACTGATGGTGCCTTGAATACCGGTTTCTTTCATTTAATGTTCATGTTATGGGGATTTTTATATAAAGGAAATTTGTCTTTTGTGTCTGTTGAAAATTAAAGATTACTGACAGAGCCATAAGAAAATATTGCTTTATTTATCTGATCATATTGGAATATATTTGTTAGGTTTTCAGTAGGTTCAATTAGGTTCACTAGACTATATGCGTCATTTAAAAAATTTTCAATGAACATTCGAACAGTCCGGCCCTCGACTTGTAGCTAAATTTTTTATTTGGCCCTCCGTCCATTTGACTTTGACACCCCTGCACTAGACCCACTTCAATTTGCTTGCCGCCTCAATAGATCCACAGAAGATGCAATCACCATCACACTGCACACTGCCCTATCCCATCTGGACAAGAGGAATACCTATGTAAGAATGCTGTTCACTGACTATAGTTCAGCATTCAACACCATAGTACCCTCCAAGCTCATCATTAAGCTCTGAGCCCTGGGTCTGAACCCCGCCCTGTGCAACTGGATCCAGGACGTCCTGACGGGCCGCGCCCCAGGTGGTGAAGGTAGGAAACACCTCCACTTCGCTGATCCTCCACACAGGGGCCCCACAAGGGTGCAGGCTCAGCCCCCTCCTGAACACCCTGTTCACCCATGATTGTGTGGCCATGCACACCTCCAACTAAATCAATGAGTTGAATAACTTCACATAATTGTAAGGGAGGGTTTGACATTTTTTAAATTTATTTATTTATCCATTATTTTACCAGGTAAGTTGACTGAGAACATGTTCTCATTTGCAGCAACGACCTGGGGAATAGTTACAGGGGAGAGGAGGAGGATTAATGAGCCAATTGTAAACTGGGGATTATTAGGTGACCATGATGGTTTGAGGGCCAGATTGAGAATTTAGCCATACATACATTAGTCTAAATATTATATTTCTGGATTTCATAAATGAGAATTGGGCTAAAGGTACGGCGTCCTTATGTCCTACATATGTCCAAGCAGCTGGCCGTAAGGTGTTCAAGCTGAGTTTGTGATGTCTATGCAATTATATCTGTATGAGTTTCATGTCAGGTCATGCTGCCAAGGGAAATGCACACTCTCAATGTGGAATTTAGTCTTTTCTTAAAAATTAAAATGACCTAAATCACATGTCTTGCTCAGCTGTGATATGACAGTGATATGCCTTCGAGAAACACACAAAAGTAGGTAGTCATTACTGCCCAGAATCCCAAAAGTCTAGTCTCACAGTAGTTGAGCAACATAACTGAAGATGATGTTTGTGATGTTGACTCAACTTCATGTCAGGTCATGCCAAAGGAAATTCACACAAATTGTAGAGCCCTTTTCATTAGTAAAGTTTATCATCACTTAAAGGCGCTGAATGGTCAATCTGACATCTGCATTTGCCGTTCAGCATTTACGGTGATATGGCCTCTGCAGAAATCAGGGCATTCATACTTATTGCTTTGCGAAGCAGAGCAGAGCTGTTGTCTAGATGGTAGGTCTACATGGGATCAGACACCGCAGCCTTCCAGTGGCAGTAATGCTTACTTTTGTTATGTAAATTTGGTTAAAAGTCATTCAGATGTCATGGAAAATATGTATAAACCCTTAATAGTGAATAATCAGGTCTCTTCATGGAAATAGATAGCTCCTGCACTTCTTTCATCCCAAGTCAAGCACTGCTTAAAAATACCATTTATAAAAGGCAGCATATTGCTCTTAGTGATCAAGGCAGATGGAGACTGTGAAGAGAACTGGCATGTCTTGTGGGGTATGCATGGGTGTCTGAGTTGTGTGCTTGTAATTTAAAACAGACAGCTCGGTGCATTCAACATGTCAATACCTTTCATAAATACAAGTAGTGATGAAGTCAATCTCTCCTCCACTTTGAGCCAGGAGAGATTGACATGCATATTATTGTTTGCTCTCGGGGTGTACATCCAAGGGCCAGCAGTGCTGCCCTGTTCTGAGCTAATTGGAAGAGGGAAGTCCCTCTTTGTGGCACCTGACGACATGACTGAAGTGCGATAAAACTAGAGCCTGTAGGACCTGCCTCGTTGATGGTGCTGTTAAGAAGGTCGAGTAGCGCTTTATTATGGACAGACTTCTCCCCATCTTAGCTACTGTTGTATCAAGTTCAACTTCGGATAACCGGTCATACGAAAGTGGCTTACTTTTTATACAGATCCATTTCTATGCTAACGAATCCTAACTTGTTCCAGGGCAGGCGAACACGGCTAATTCCACTTACCATGAATGAAATGACTCTGCCACAGTTCTTGACTTGGGATGAAAGAAGTGCAGGAGCTATCTTTTTCCAAGTCTGTCCATTAGACTATGTTCACAGAAATACACAAATGACATTATGCTAAAGACACCTGATTATTCCCTGTTAAGGGTTTATACACATTTTCCATGACTTTTAACCAAATGTTCATGACTATTATTACAGCCTACATGAAAAAGCAAGCATTGACGTCGGAAGGCTGCTGTCTGATCCCAATCGATTTTGCCTCATTGTGTGTATCTGGGCCGGCAATAGGCTACTTAGTTTCATAGAAGAGGTGGTACGCAATTCCTCCAAAATATTAAGTGCCGGTACGGCACTATGGACAGCACTTGCCCAAGTCAAGCACTGCTCTGTCACAAGTTGAAGACCAATTAAATCAGATTCCCTCCCTCTTGATTTTGAAAAATGTTCACTAAAGTAGTGCACTGAGACTTTACAACAGCTGTTCACATACTCTGCGTCTCAAAGGCACTGAGTGGGTTTTACCAAAACTTGAGCCATAACAATGTGAACGAGTGGAAGCATCTTCTGACAGGTGGCTGGTTTCATCAGGTCTGTGGCAGCCTTGTGTTCTCAGAAAACCAGATAACCACAGTGGGATCCAGACAGGAGTCTGAATGTCGACGCCTTCTGACAGTGTCTGAAGGTCACAACACTCAAAACAGGTTAACACACACGCACACACACACACACACACACAGGTCTCCTGAAGACGAGACCTTACAGTTTATCATAACATAATTTATTAACCCTTTAAAAGGTATAAGGCTTTGGTTTAACCTTCTTCAGCCCAAGCAAGTCTCTTCTTATTGGTGTCCTTTAGTAGTGGTTTCTTTGCAGCAATTTGACCATGAAGGCCTGATTCACACAGTCTCCTCTGAACAGTTGATGTTGAGATGTCTTTTACTTGAATTCTGTGAAGCATTTATTTTGGCTTCAATTTCTGAGGCTGATGACTCAGAGATGCTTGTTCTAGGTCCCAAGAAACAAAGAGATCTTCTGTTGAATCTGACAATTAATCTTGATGTTGTACAGTCGTCTCAAATAAAACTGAAGTACCTGGGCGTTACTCTGGTCCCTGATCTCTCTTTTGACGAGCATATCAAGATTGTTTCAAGGACAGCTTTTTTCCCATCTGCGTAACATTGCAAAGATCAGACATTTTCTGTCCAAAATTGATACAGAAAAATGTATCCATGCTTTTGTTACTTCTAGGTTAGACTACTGCAATGCTCTACTTTCATTACATGGGCTTGCTCCTACCTATCTTTCTGATTTGGTCCTGCCGTACATACCTACTGTAACGGTTTTCTAGGTGTGGTGAAGGAGAGTCGGACCAAACTGCAGCGTGTAGATTGCAATCCATGTTTAATGAACAAAAAACGTAACACGAATCTAAAACACAAACACTACAAAACAAAGAACGTAACGTAAACCGAAACAACCTATACTAGTGAAAACTAACATAGACAGGAACAAGGACACTAAGGACAATCACCCACGACAAACTCAAAGAATATGGCTGCCTAAATATGGTTCCCAATCAGAGACAACGATAAACACCTGCCTCTGATTGAGAACCACTCCAGACAGCCATAGACTTTTCTAGATCACCCCACTAGCTACAATCCCAATACATACACACCAATACGGAAAGGCACTGGAGCAATGAACCGCCCTTGCTGTCTCTGACAAGCCGGTTGCCCTCTCCACTGAGATTCTCTGCCTCTAACCCTATTGCAGAGTCACTGGCTTCCTGGTGCTCTTCCATGCCGTCCCTAGATGGGGTGCATCACTTGAGTGGGTTGAGTCACTGATGTGGTCTTCCTGTCTGGGTTGGTGCCACCCTTGGGTTGTGCCATGGCGTAGATCTTTGTGGGCTATACTCGGCCTTGTCTCAGGATGGTAAGTTGGTGGTTGAAGGTATCCCTCTAGTGGTGTGGGGGCTGTGCTTTGGCAAAGTGGGTGGGGTTACATCCTGCCTGTTTGGCCCTGTCCGGGGGTATCATCGGATGGGGCCACAGTGTCTCCTGACCCCTCCTGTCTAAGCCTCCAGTATTTATGCTGCAGTAGTTTATGTGTCAGGGGCCTAGGGTCAGTCTGTTATAACTGGAGTATTTCTCCAGTGTCCTGTGTGAATTTAAGTATGCTCTCTCTAATTCTCTCTTTTGGGGGACCTGAGCCCTAGGACCATGCCTCAGGACTACCTGGCATGACTCCTTGCTGTCCCCAGTCCACCTGGCCGTGCTGCTGCTCCAGTTTCAACTGTTCTGCCCGAGGCTATGGAACCCTGACCTGTTCACCGGACGTGCTACCTGTCCCAGGCCTGCTGTTTTCAACTCTCTAGAGACAGCAGGAGCGGTAGAGATACTCTCAATGATCGGCTATGAAAAACCAACTGACATTTACTCCTGAGGTGCTTACCTGTTGCACCCTCGACAACTACTGTGATTATTATTTGACCATGCTAGTAATTTATGAACATTTGAACATCTTGGCAATGTCCTGTTATAATCTCCATCCGGCACAGCCAGAAGAGGACTGGCCACCCCTCATAGCCTGGTTCCTCTCTAGGTTTCTTCCTAGGTTTTGGCCTTTCTAGGGAGTTTTCCTAGCCACTGTGCTTCTACACTTGCATTGCTTGCTGTTTGGGGTTTTAGGCTGGGTTTCTGTACAGCACTTTGAGATATCAGCTGATGTAAGGGCTATATAAATTTATTTTATTTATTGAACTTATCCTCTGCAGCAGAGGTAACTCTGCGTCTTCCTTTCGTGTGGCAGTCCTCATGAGAGCCAGTTTCACAATATTGCTTGATGGTTTTTGCAACTGCACTTGAAGAAACTTTCAAAGTTCTTGAAATGTTTCACATTGACTGACCATGTCTTAAAGTAATGGACTGTTGTTTCTCTTTGCTTATTTGACCTGTTCTTGTCATATGGACTTGGCCTTTTACCAAATAGGGCTACCTTCTGTATACCACCCCTACCTTGTCACAACACAACTGATTGGCCCAAACACATTAAGGAAATACATTGCACTAATGTCATTTTAACAAGGCACACCTGTTAATTGAAATGCTTTCCAGGTGACTATCTCATGAATCTGGTTGAAATAATGCCAAGAGTGTGCAAAGCTGCCATCAAAGCAAAGGGTGGCTACTTTGGAGAATCTCAAATATATTTGGATTTGAACCCTTTTTGGTTACTACATGATTCCATATGCATTATTTCATAGTATTGATGTCGTCACTATTATTCTCCAATGTAGAAAATAGTACAAATATAGAAAAACCCTTGAATGAGTAGGTCTGTCCAAGCTGTTGCCTGGTACCATATAATTCAAAAGTTTGGGATCACATAGAAATGTCCTTGTTTCTGGAAGAAAAGCACTTTTTGTCCAGTAAAATAACATCAAATTGATCGGAAATACAGTGTAGACCTTATTAATGACTATTGTGGCTGGAAACGGCTGATTTTTGTAATGGAATATCTTATTGGCGTACAGTACAGAGGCCCATTATCAGCAACCATCACTCCTGTGTTCCAATTGGCATATTGTGTTAGCCTTTTAAAATAAACTTGGATTAGCCAATTGATCATTAGAAAAACCCTTTTGCAATTAAATTAGCACAGCTGAAAACTGTCTGTCTGATTAAAGAAGCAATAAAACTGGCCTTCTTTAGACTAGTTGATTATCTGGAGCGTCAGCATTTGTGGGTTCGATTACAGGCTCAAAACGGCCAGAAACAAAGACCTTTCTTCTGAAACTCAGTCTATTCTTGATCTGATATAAAAATTATGACTGACTTATAACTGACATCAACATTACTATTAAGACTAAGTGAGGTGTTTGTGTGTTTTGTTAACAAATGGGACAGTATGATTATCTATCAAGAATAGTGTCTTTTAGATCTCACAGTCTTGTTTCAGTTGGGAACTGACCAATAAAAATGTGTTAACTAAAAACACCCTCAATAAAAATCAATAAAAATCATCTAACAGCCTATCGCTGTTGATCTTCCACCTTGTTGACACACCCACTTTCAGAAACTCCACATATGTATTTACCCATACTTGTAGCCATGTGCTACATGGATGAGCAGTTACAAGCCTGCTTGAGTTAGCGGCAGGCGGACGAGCAATATCCACTGTCGTAATACAGATGAAGCCTGAGCTGGAATGTGAAGCTAACTGAAGCTGGTTAGTTTTAGAAAACCCTGAGTAGATATGTTGTTTCGAAAGATACCCGTTATCATTTAGCGATTTGTAATCATAAAGCTTTTCATATTACCCATAGTAATAATACCACCTCTGTACTTCAAAGAGTTTAAACTAACAAAATATTATTGATCTCTGAACATTTATTTAAGATTTTCAAAATCAATATAATACAGCATCTTAAAAAGATAAAATATCTGACCTACAAAATCCATCCTAATACTCGTTTTTAAAAACATATCCAATGACATTTACATCAAGCAGCATAGAACACAGTAAAACATTTCAATTGGAGTAAATGAAAACATGAGCAGACAGAAATGTGCATTTCTTAAGTTGAGTCCCAAATTCATTCCTACCATTCCCTCCTTTAAAAATGGAAGGAATTAATAACACACAACTACACCAGAATGAACTTTGTACAAACGTATGGTGCAAATCCTGAAGTGACTTGAAGGCCCCATTTCAATTCTGAGGTCTATTACTTAACAGACATCAAATTAAAGAACTCAAGAAATGTGACCTGGGAGGACATGGACATTTGGTTCCAAATAGATTATTTAAAATCACTGAGTTTGACATCCATAATTAGAAACACTGTCCTTCCAATTATTCAGACATTTATACATGTTATGTGCATCACACAGATCAATCATCATAAGTGAAAAGCTATACAAGTACTTGTTTTTTGAACTAGATCAGCCATAGCGCTTTTCTCTTTCATGACAGTTATGCATAATCTCTGGTTTTGTTTCTTTTTTTGTGATAAAAAATATATTTCATATTCAATAGACTACATGGATATTATATTAATTAGTGTTACCAGATAGATGGTCCAGTAAAGACCTACACTGAGAAATGTCTGTTTATTAAACCGGTCATGCAATCAGTAAAATGTCCCATCTAAGCATTGAAAATATGATCATCCAGTATATAGCCCCCATCCAAAAACCTTAATATCCTTATAACACCACCTTTCTTTTTCTTATTGCTTTTGTTCCACCGAGCATGGCAAGACTGGCCTCCTGTTGAGTGAATTTTAAAAGAAATTAAACATTTTCACAATTGATCTGGAACAGCCCTTTGAACAAAAACACACTTTAAAAGGATACTTTGGGATTTTGGCAATGAGGCCCATTATCTACTTCCCCAAGGCCATTTTTATGTTTGTGTCCAGTATGAAGGAAGTTAGAGGTAGTTTTGCGAGCCAATGCTAACTAGCTTTAGCACAGTGACAAAGTCTATGGGTATCTGCTAGCAGATACGCATAAGACTTCCAGTGTCCTCCTCCCAGAGCACTAAGAACCTTGGCGTGATCCTGGACAACACCCTGTCGTTCTCAACTAACATCAAGGCGGTGGCCCGTTCCTGTAGGTTCATGCTCTACAACATCCGCAGAGTACGACCCTGCCTCACACAGGAAGCGGCGCAGGTCCTAATCCAGGCACTTGTCATCTCCCGTCTGGATTACTGCAACTCGCTGTTGGCTGGGCTCCCTGCCTGTGCCATTAAACCCCTACAACTCATCCAGAACGTCGCAGCCCGTCTAGTGTTCAACCTTCCCAAGTTCTCTCACGTCACCCCGCTCCTCCGCTCTCTCCACTGGCTTCCAGTTGAAGCTCGCATCCGCTACAAGACCATGGTGCTTGCCTACGGAGCTGTGAGGGGAACGGCACCTCAGTACCTCCAGGCTCTGATCAGGCCCTACACCCAAATAAGGGCACTGCGTTCATCCACCTCTGGCCTGCTCGCCTCCCTACCACTGAGGAAGTACAGTTCCCGCTCAGCTCAGTCAAAACTGTTCGCTGCTCTGGCTCACCAATGGTGGAACAAACTCCCTCACGACGCCAGGACAGCGGAGTCAATCACCACCTTCCGGAGACACCTGAAACCCCACCTCTTTAAGGAATACCTAGGATAGGATAAAGTAATCCTTCTCACCCCCCCCCCTTAAAATATTTAGATGCACTATTGTAAAGTGGTTGTTCCACTGGATGTCATAAGGTGAATGCACCAATTTGTAAGTCGCTCTGGATAAGAGCGTCTGCTAAATGACTTAAATGTAATGTAAATGTCTAACACTAGTTAGCAATTGCGCTAGCTAGCAACTTCCTTCAAACTGCACACAGAGACAAATGGTATCTACGAGTTAATAAGACTCTTCTTGCCAAAATCCTGCAGTATTCCTTTCAGAATCACTTTTTTTTCAGTAGTAAGGTTGAATCTCCTCATATCCTGAATATCTTGGCCACTCTGGGCAGATCCCATGAGAGCACCTGGGACTACCGTAGTGATCGAAGTGAATTCCCAAATCAAAGGAGTGCATCTGCTGGGTACTGCTGAAGCTACCCTGGCCTTCACTCTTCAGAGCAGACCGGATAATCCTGTAGTTCTGGCCCTGGTTGCTGTCCCAGTATGTCTGGCCATTCACTTCATAGCAGATGGCAAACTCTACCTTCTCGTGTGGTATCAGTGCAGCTGGAAGGGAAACCTCGAAGGAGAAGGTATCACGGTCCGAGCCCGTGTATGTGTCCTTAACATAATGGCACTCCAAGTCGGTGTAGCTTTTCCAGGTGTCAAAGGTCAAACGCACCTTTAGAGACTTCTCAAAGGACAGGTTTTTTACCTTCACAGTTCCAGCCAGTGCCCTCTTTTTCAACATGCAGTTTTCCAAGCAGACAAGCTCGGTCTCCAAACGCTGGCGGAAGAGCAGGTAGTCAGAAGAGGGCTGGGTGAAATCCAGCACCAGTCTGTCCTCAGTTAATTTGAGCGCAGCGCTGAACAGATCTGTGATGTTGAGTGGAATGTCAATAGCATTGTCGAACAGGGAATAAACCTTCACCTTGGTGAGGGCCAGGCCATTGTGGTCGGCAAAGGACACTCGCCTTTTGAGTTTCCCATTCTCCTCATGAATAGCGCTCTCTGATTTAATCTGCTTAGGAGGAGCAGAGGATTTGAACCTCAGGCAAGGGTTCAGACAGGGTCGTAGTGGTTTCAGTGATTTTGGGGTCCTGTAGCAGAAGTCATCGTTCCACAGGTAGAGCGGCATGGCAAATTCAATCAGCCTGGTGGACTTGAGGATAAAGGCAAAATACACTAAGGGAAGAAAAAGAAAAAAAACATACCAGAAAGTTGTGGTGAAAATATTGTCATTCGACAAGTTACTTCAAACAATGTTTGCCAGAGAACAAATGCTCCTTGCACACAAAACATTATGCAACAGTAGGCTACATGTGTGGTCACAGAGAAACATAGCGTCTTTAACTTTCATTAAAGGAAATAGCTTATTTCAGCTGACAGAGGTCCTGATTTATGTACAGCCATCACATGCCTCTAGTTGTATGTTGTATAAGATCAATGTTTAAGTTACCAAAATATATTCTCTAACCTTCCTTTTCAAGGTGAATAATCATGCCTTTACCATTTGTAGTCATTTGAAAAAAGGGAAGGTGATCATTTATAGCCTTCTGAAATGCTGTTTGTATTTTTCCCAAACAAACAATCAATGAATTTGCTTTCTCCATACAACTACATTTCATGTAGTTGACACATTTGATTGGCTAGTCTTGTCTTGGTGGTGAAGCAGCAGCACTGTCATCAATCCTCTGATATCTGACTAGGCAGCATACATTCGGGAAAGTATTCAGACCCCCTTCACCTTTTCCACATTTTGTTACGTTACAACCTTATTCTAAAATGGATTAAATTGTTTTCCCCCCTCAATCTACAGACAATACCCCGTAATAACAAAGCTAAAATTGGTTAGGAAATGTTCACATTTATTTAAAAAAAATAACTGAAATACCTTTTTTTTTTTTACAAAAGTAATCAAACCCTTTGCTACGAGACTCGAAATTACGCCAGATTTAGCTCTATTCTTTCAGGGGTATATTCATTCTGCCCATTCGTTTGCAAAACGTTTCTTAAACGGAACCTAAAGGAACGAAGCGGGGACGGAGCTAAATGAATTTGTCCACTAGAAGTTCGAGTTTAGCTCAGTTTGGTTCTTAAACGGTTTCCGTAATGAATATACCGCTGGTTTCAGCTTCTTTGAATATGGAACAAAAACTGAACTCAATGTTATAGGCTAGGTTACTAACCACTGCAAACTGGAGTGGTTAGCAACTAACACAAGTTATATTTTTATTCAGTCAAGAAACAAGCTTACCTTGTGCAGTTTGTTAGAAATATTTGCAATTAATTAAGCGATAGGGTAAGTCTACCAGTCAGAAATCACCATTGCACGGTCAACAGCGGTAAAAGCTCCTCTTCCGTGTCGTTTATATGTGGGCTACAATGTAGGTATATATATCACTTTTGCAGCAATGTTACTCTATAACTGCTACAAACCAATGACCTGTCGCAATTTCACGAACTGTACCCAGTTTCAGTCATGCCACCGGCTCGTTGCTTTAAACGCCATACTGGGTTCACAGGGTATATAAATAAAATAAAACATGCTGGTTTCACGTGAACGTGTACCTGTAGCCAATCACAGTAGGCCGTGAAGGAATGCTCGGTGAATGATGGGGCAGGTTCGAGACAGTGGATATATGGTTTTGTAGAACGACTGTGAGGCCGTCAGTTCCGGTGACTTTTTCAAAGGACATTCTACTCCAAAATGAATGAAAATAAAAACATAATCTCAATATAATAGCATTAAACCAAATAACATATTGGTCCATATCAGATTATGCTGTTTTGCAATAAGCATTATCACCTGTAGCCCAACATATTTATTTTTGTTTTTATTTTACCTTCATTTAACTAGGCAAGTCAGTTAAGAACAAATTCTTATTTTCAATGACGGCCTAGGAACACTGGGTTAACTGGGGAGCAGGTGTGCATAATCAGTTGCCAGAACCGGTGGTTAGTAGAAAGCGCTGGAGAGGGTAAGCGGATAGGAGAGCAAGTGGGGGTGTGACAGAATCTGGAGAATTGCAATACATATTGTATCGGCACCTGAGATAACATCATATCGTGAGGTCCCTGGCAATTTCCAGCCCTAATAATCAGTGGCTATAAATAAAAAGGCTGAAGGAGAGGGTTGCCCCAAGTCAGTTAGGACATCTACTTTGTGCATGACACAAGTAAATGGACAATGACCCTAAGCATACTTCCAATGTTGTGGCAAAATGGCTTAAGGTCAACAAAGTCAAGGTATTGGAGTGGCCATCACAAAGCCCTGACCTCAATCCTATAGAAAATTTGTGGGCAGAAGTGAAAAAGTGTGTGCGAGCAAAGAGGCCTACAAACCTGACTCAGTTACACCAGCTCTGTCAGAAGGAAAGGGCCAAAATTCACCCAACTTATTGTGGGAAGCTTGTGGAAGGCTACCCGAAATGTTTAACCCAAGTTAATTAAACAATTTAAAAGGCAATGCTACCAAATACTAATTGAGTGTAAACTTCTGACCCACTGGGAATGTGATAAAATAAATATAAGCTGAAATAAATCACTATTATTCTGACATTTCACATTCTTAAAATAAAGTGGTGATCCTAACTGACCTAAGACAGGGAATTTTTACTCAAATTAAATGTCAGGAATTGTGAAAAACTGTGTCATGCTCGCTATCCTCAAACTCCCTGTCATAAATCGACCAAGGCGCAGCGTGCATGTAGTTCCACATCTTTTGATGAAAGTGAAACCGAAACAACCAAAAAACAAACAGGTAAACAGCAAAGACCGGGGTGCACACAAACACACACAGAAATATAATTACCCACACAACACAGGTGGGAAAAGGCTACCTAAGTATGGTTCTCAATCAGAGACAACGACAGACAGCTGTCCCTGATTGAGAACCATACCCGGCCAAAAACAAAGAAATACAAACATAGAATGCCCACCCTAGTCACACCCTGGCCTAACCAAAATAGAGAATAAAAGCCTCTATGGCCAGGGTGTGACAAACTGAGTTTAAATGTTTTTGGCTAAGGTGTATCTACACTTCTGACTTCAACTGTATGAATCAGGCCAAAGTTTGTTCCTTATTCACTCCAGCTTTGGTCACGTTCACATGGGTCCAACAAAAACATCTTATTGAGTGGTTGACATACAGTGCCTCCCACAAGTCAGGCGATGGCTGCATAGTGCTTCCGGTGAGAAGCAACTGCAGCAACTTCATCAAAAGAAGCATGACCTTTGATCACATGTAGGTTTATGCAGTTGACATGTAGGGGGGAAGTCTGACATTTTGTATCCCCATAATGGAACAAACTTTGAAAGGCGTTGGTCACCTGTAGCAGAATTGAGCCGCTAGAACTCCGACCATTTAGCCCCGGTCTCCCCTATGCACTCTAAGTAAATGCTGAGCAATATTGCCAAGCAATGTTGTTGGCAATGAGGTGGGGTATGATACACTGGACCAATGATGAAGCATATATTAACTTAAAACAAAATTTCCCCATTTAATTACTCATCTCATATAGCTTGTTGTTGCCTGTTGACTGCCACATATGTAGTGGAATGTAAACTCAGCAACAACAAAAAAACGTCCTCTCACTGTCAACTGCGTTTATTTTCAGCAAACTTAACATGTGTAAATATTGGAATGAACATAACAAGATTCCACAAACATGTGATGAACAGAAGTTGAATAATAAGTCCCTGAACAAAGGGGAGGGGGTCAAAAACGAAAGTTACAGTCAGTATCTGATGTGGCTACCAGCTGCATTAAGTACTGCAGTGCATCTCCTCCTCATGAACTGCACCAGATTTGCCAGTTCTTGCTGCGAGATGTTACCCCACTCTTCCACCAAGGCACCTACAAGTTCCCGGACATTTCTGGGGGGAATGGCTCTAGCCCTCACCCTCTGATCCAACAGGTCCCAGATGTGCTCAAAGGGATTGAGATCTAGGCTCTTCGCTGGCCATGGCAGAACACTGACATTCCTGTCTTGCAGGAAATCACGCACAGAACGAGCAGTATGGCTGGTGGCATTGTCATGCTGGAGGGTCATGTCAGGATGAGCCTGCAGGAAGGGTACCGCATGAGGGAGGAGGATGTCTTCCCTGTAACGCACAGTGTTGAGATTGCCTGCAATGACAACAAGCTCAGTCCGATGATGCTGTGACACACCGCCCCAGACCATGATGAACCGTCCACCTCCAAATCGATCCCGCTCCAGAGTACAGGCCTCGGTGTAACGCTCATTCCTTCGACTATAAACGCGAATCCGACCTCGGTGAGTCAAAACCGCGATTCGTCAATGAATAGCACTTTTGCCAGTCCTGTCTGATCCAACGACGGTGGGTTTGTGCCCATAGGCGGCGTTGTTGCCGGTGATGTCTGGTAAGGTTCTGCCTTTACAACAGGCCTACAAGCCCTCACTCCACCCTCTCTCAGCCTATTGTGGACAGTCTGATCATTGATGGAGGGATTGTACGTTCCTGGTGTAACTCGGGCAGTTGTTGCCATCCTATACCTGTCCCGCAGGTGTGATGTTCTGATGTACCGATCCTGTGCAGGTGTTGTTACACATGGTTTGCCACTGCGAGGATGATCAGCTGTTCGACCTGTCTCCTTGTAGCACTGTCTTAGGTGTCTCACAGTACGGACAGTGCAATTTATTGCCCTGGCCACATCTGCAGTACTCATGCCTCTTGCAGCATGCCTAAGGCACGTTTACGCAGATGAGCAGGGTTCCTGAGCATTTTTCTTTTGTTTTTTTCTGAGTCAGTAGAAAGGCCTCTTTAGTGTCCTAAGTTTTCATAACTGTGACCTTAATTGCCTACCGTCTGTAAACTGTTAGTGTCCTAACGACCTTTCCACAGGTGCATGTTCATTCATTGTTCATGGTTCATTGAACAAGCATGGGAAACAGTGTTTAAACCGTTCTCAAAGAAGGTTTTTACAAATTACCTTTGAAAGGCAGGGTTCTGAAAAAGGGATGTTTCTTTTTTGCTGAGTTTAGTAACTAACATACAGTACAAGCAAAAAATTGGTTTTACCCTCGCTTTGGGCAACCACTCAACTTACTGTCTTTCAAATGGCAATGCAGACATAAGGATAACTAGATTTAGACACATTTTTACTCTCAATTCTAAGCTATGAAGTGTAAATGGTATTCATAAAGCTAGCCGGCTAGTTAAACATCCAAAAAAACAAATCTAAAACGGAAAAAAACATGTAAAATCTTCATGGCTAGCTAGCTAGCGAATTAGCCTGTTTGTCCCATTGATTTAGCATGGGTTGCAGTTAGCATGCTAATCAATTAGCATGCGCGCCACCTTGGACACAGTATGTATGTATTAACGTATTATGATATATTACACAACGGGTGGGTCTAATCCTGAATGTTGATTGGTTTACAACCGCATTCTAGCCAGTGTCTATTCTACAATTTACCACAGGCTAAATCTATGCCATTATATGCCTATTTACTCTGTTCCATCTAACTGAGCAATCTACTATCTCATCAGCCCAGCCAGGCAATATATAAACTTGATCTCCACTATAAAAAGCATCTATTCATTATCTCACATTTCTTTCAGAGTAACATTTAGTTTTCAACAGCAGAGATTTTGTATAAACCTTGCTGCCTGTCTCTCCGATATTTGCAACATTATTTCAATTTTCAAATTATATCTCTAGCTGTCCTATATTCATGTGGAATGTGTTGGGAGTTGGGATGAGACAGGCAGGCAGCTTTTCTCAGCCAGTCTAAATCATGAATCAGCATATTTTTTATGGATATATACAAAGGACTATCAATAGAAAACAGGTCAAATGAAACGAAGTGCAGCTAGTAGGCTCTTTCCAGCTTCAGTTTGAAGGTATTGTGCTAGCTCTGTTGTTGGCTAGCCCCTCTGAACAACAATGTCCTGACGAGAGAGCACATTTCCTACGGCAGGTGAAATCGCACATCATTAGCTCATTGTTATGGATGTATCCAAATAGATGTCATTAGAAAACAGCTTAGACAAATGCAAATGCAGCTACTTTGTTGTTATTCTGGCTGCACTGTTTGACATGACTGTAAGTTAGCCATAGTTAGCTAGCTAGCAACTAAGGGATAAGAACATTGCCAGCCAGTATGGCAATGAAACATTTAGAACGAACGACTGGGTCGCGTCCATAGATACAGAACAAAAAGACTGAACAACTGGGTCGCGTCTCTGCCAACCGAACCGATAGAACGAACGACCCGCTGGCTTGGGTAGCAACCCCAGATTTGTGTTGGGACTATATCTTGTGGAAGACTGAAATAGTATTAATACATTAATCAATAACATTTTTTATGAAAATGTGTATTTTAATATGTTGGTAGAATATGTATTTTGCAGCAAAATATGTATTTTGGTATGTTGGTAACAAACATGTGTCTTTGAGGGCATTGTCACTTCAATATCGTAGTGAAGAAACATATGAGAAGTGAATGGACAACATTTCACTCCAACATGGGTGTTGATTTTCTCTCGCTACTGCTCAAAAAATGGTCACCATATTTTCCTAAATATTTTGAAACAACAGACTGATCACATGACCAATATCTGAGCTCTGATTGGAGAATTCCTACAAAGGAGGAGCTGCCGATCAAGGGCGCGTCTGTAAATTCACTCATGCTATCTACGATTTCAGAGCACTCTCTTCTGAGTGTGCCAGAGCGCAGAATAACTTACGATTTTACGAACGGCAACACCCGTCGAATATGACTGGTGTCGTTAAAGTTGGCCAAAAAAAACATCATTACATTGTTGCCAAGAGCACAGTTACACCATGACCAGACTGGGCACGTCACATGTGCGAGCGTTGCAAAATAAATTTAGAAATCCATGTTATTCAATTATTGCACCCACACTGCTCGTGCGTGCCAACGAGCGTCTGCATTGCCAAGGGCTAAAATAGAAGTAATTCCTATTTCTGACGCAGATCGAGCTGCAAGTCATGCCTCTCCCATCTCCACATTGGTTTATAGAAGCAGGTACCCACGTGCCATCTCCTCATTGGTTATACCCACGTGGGTGATTGAAAGACGAACTGTTTTGCCGGTTGTCGTGGTAGTACTATGAAAGTGTAGATGCCAATCACCATATAAATTCAAAGGTGAAAAAGCCTGGAAGGAGGAGAGATGACTAGAAACGATTCGGTTGACCGTTTTATGTGTGGATTAATTGTCGGAGTAGAGGACCTTGTGCATTTCAGGTAAAATAACAACTCAATGTTTATATCCCATGACAAATTAGCTAGCAACAATAAGCTAGCTAAATAGGACAAGCTAGCTAGCTAAATTGCTATACATGTTTAATGCTTTTTGACCTGTCCCCAAATTAATGTAATTGGTTCAGAGTTTGTTTTGATATTTTAACCTGCGTGTCTTGATTGCGTTTGGTGTGGGGGGAGAAAATAAATTTATGCACGATGGCGCACACACGCAGCCAGTTTGGGTTCCGTGAAAACAGTCACCAACACTCTAGATAACATGAAAACAGACTAACCAGCTCTGCTAGGGCGAGTAAAATGGTCTGGAAGTAGCTAGCTAGCCAACTTGACCAGTTAGCTTGGTTGCTTGACTGCTGTTGTGAGGTCAGAACGCTTGGATCAACCCTACTCCCCAGCCAGACCATCCCTCCCCCTCAACAAACAATTACACTGCTCACACACCAATGGACATATATTGATCATTGTTACAGTTGTAAACATGTATACAGTATATATATTTCTTTTTTTCATTCACACCGGCACTGTTGGAGCTTGGAGCTTAAGTATGTCACTGTACACTGTAGCTACATCTGTGACCTGTGCAGGTGATCAAATACAAATCTAATCTAATCTTTGTTGTGATGTCAAAATGAGGGTTGTTGTAGCCTACAAAACAAACTCATCAGCGATTGGATAATCACTAACCAATCAGAGGATCAAAGCCAATTACGAATTTTCCGAACGCTGCTTTACCCATGTGTGTTCTCGTTCTGGCCCAACCCATAGGTTTCTGGGACCAATCAGGGGCCGGTTTCCAATAGCGATGGAATTTAGTGTTTTAGTAATGTGTAACAGTATAATTTTAAACCGTCCCCTCGCCCATACCCGGGCACGAACCAGGGACCTTCTGCACACATCAACAACAGTCACATTTACATCATTTTACATTTAAGTCATTTAGCAGACGCTCTTATCCAGAGCAACTTACAGGAACAATTAGGGTAAAGTGCCTTGCTCAAGGGCACATTGACATGTTTTCACCTAGTCTGCTCAGGGATTCCAATCAGTGATCTTTCAGTAACTGGCCCAACGCTCTTAACCGCTAGGCTACATGAGACAAGTCAAAGTTTGTCAGTGATTGGTCAAGGGTACTACTCCTAGTTTGTTGTCATTCAACGAGAGGAGTAGTGTTTTTTTTTTTTTAATCACCTGAGAAACACTGCACCAAACCTCTTAGCTAGATGTAAAATTGCATCACTAAGACCTCCTTTGCAAGAATTCAAAATTAATGACAGATTTTGATTTCTTATATTCATTCTTACTATTCTGAGGAAGTGTTCCTGGTTATGTTGTTGCTATAGTGGCTCAAGAGGGACAAACAACGGTAATATTGCATTTTTTTCTTGTTTTTCAAACAACAGTGTTTTGGGAGTATGAGAGCACAGATGGTGTAACGGATTTCTTCCGTTGAAGGAGAGGAGGACCAAAATGCAGCGTGGTTAGAGTTCAACATGTTTAATCAAGACCATACACGAGAACACTACAAAATATAAAACAACAAACATGGCAAAACCCGAAACAGTCCAATCTGGTGCAATGACACAAAAACAGAAGACAACCACCCACAAAGTACCCACAGAATATGGCTGCCTAAATATGGTTCCCAATCAGAGACAACAATAGACAGCTGCCTCTAATTGAGAACCAATCTAGGAAACCATAGACCTACAAACTACCTAGAAAGGAAACAGCCCCATAAACATACAAAGACCCCTAGACCAGACAAAACACATAAATCCCCCATGTCAGATAACTAAGGCCAGGGCGTGACAGACGGTTGCTTCAACAAGCCGAGTTCTGCTAAGACCCAATCGAACCTATGTATGCGGACGCTTTTAGGTTTACTGCTCAAATAAACAAATTGTTTGCTACAAAACTATTTGGAAATGGTCCTTGCTATCGCGAATCCTTGGGACGTCCCTACCCCATTGAAGTTGACATATAAAATGCTTAAGGTTAGGTTAAGGTTAGGGTTTAGGATTGGGACTTGCTAGCCTGATGACTCCCTCTAAATTCTTCCGCTGTTCTTCTTCTTAAGTATTATGAAAAAAAGTTTAAAGATGCATGCCACCACTGTGTTGGCTGTGTACCACACTACTATTCTGTAGTATGAATTCATTACACTTTGTGAAAAAATTGCCTTACCAACTAACCCTACACCCATTAAAACATCAGCACTATTCCATTACTTTGGCTCTATCTGATCCTACACCAGGCCAGCAGCCTGGGACACTATCATTCAAAACACCTTTTAACTCTTCTGCAGTAAACTCTCGTACACCTAAGTCCTTCCCTGCAGTTGTCATCACAACATCTATCCTCTGTGATGTTTGTTCAATTCCTGCAGTACAGTTGACAACCATGGTCATGAAGCCCAAAAAAAACAACCTTACTGAAGGACATGCTATTCCTATCACTCTCTATTGACCTCAGCCTACTCACAGGGATCTTCTTAGGATCTCTCACCCTGGACCCATCTACTACACTCTTCAAATCAAAGTCTATTACCATGAAATGCTTAGTTACAAGCTATTAACCAACAATGCAGTTCAAGAAATAGAGTTAAGAAAATATTTACTAAATAAACTAAAGTTTAAAAAATAACAAAATAAAGTAACACAATAAAATAACAAAGTGGCTATATACAGGGGATACCGGTACAGAGTCAATGTGTGGGGGTAGAGGTAATTTGTACATGTAGGTAGGGGTAAAGTGACTATGCATAGATAATAAACAGTGTTATGGCTTGAGGGTAGAAGGTATTAAGGAGCCTTTTGGTCCTAGACTTGTCGCTCCGGTACCGCTTGTCGTGTGGTAGCAGAGCGAACAGTCTATGACTTGGGTGACTGGAGTCTGACAATTTTTTGGCCCTTCCTCTGACACTACCTAGTATTTAGGTCCTGGATGGCAGGAAGCTTGGCCCCAGTGATGTACTGGGCCGTACGCACTACCCTCTGTAGCGCCTTACGGTCAGATGCCGAGCAGTTGCCATACCAGGTGGTGACGCAACCAGTGCTCTCGATGGTGCAGCTGTAGAACTGTTTGAGGATCTGTGGAACCATGACAAATCTTTTCAGTCTCCTGAGGGGGATTTTTTTTTTTTGTGCCCTCTTGACGACTTTGTTGGTGTGTTTGGACCATGATAGTTTGTTGGTGATGTGGACACCAAGGAACTTGAAACTCCCGACCCGCTCCACTACAGCCCCGTCGATGTTAATGGGGGCCGGCATGGCCTGCCTTTTCCTATAGTCCATGATCAGCTCCTTTGTCTTGCTCACACCGAGGGAGAGGTTGTTGTCCTGGCACCACACTGCCAAATCTCTGACCTCCTCCCTTTAGGGTGTCTCGTTGTTGTCGGTGATCAGGCCTACCACTGTTGTATCATCAGCAAACTTAATGATGGTGTTTGAGTCGTGTTTGGACACACAGTCGTGGGTGATAAGGAAATACAGGAGGGGACTAAGCGCACACCCCTGAGGGGCCCCAGTGTTGAGGATCAGCGTGACAGATGTGTTGTTACCTACCCTTCCTACCTGGGGCATTCCTTCAGGAAGTCTAGGATCCAGTTGTAGAGGGAATCAAATCCTATTTTATTTGTCACATACACATAGTTAGCAGATGTTAATGCGAGTATAGTGAAATGCTTGTGCTTCTAGTTCCGGCCATGCAGTAATATCAAACAAGTAATCTAACCTAACAATTTCACAACAACTACCTTATACACATTATTAAAGTGGCTTAAGAGTCAATATGTTGGCAGTATGTTGGCAGCAGCCCCTCAATGTTAGTGATGGCTGTTTAACAGTCTGATGGCCTTGAGATAGAAGCTGTTTTTCAGGCTCTCGGTCCTCGCTTTTATGCACCTGTACTGACCTCGCCTTCTGGATGATAGCGGAGTGACCAGGCAGTGGTTCGGGTGGTTGTTGTCCTTGATGATCTTTTTGGCCTTCCTGTGACATCGGGTGGTGGAGGTGTCCTGGAGGGCAGGTAGTTTGCCCCCGGTGATGCGTTGTGCAGACCTCACTACCCTCTGGAGAGCCGTGCGGTTTTGGGTGGAGCAGTTGCCATTTAGCTCAGTTACCTTCGCTTTCTTGGGAACAGGATGTGGGAACAGCAGACGGGGATAAGGATTGATTGAATATGTCCGTAAACACGCCAGCCAGCTGGTCTGCGCATGCTCTGAGGACGCAGCTGGGGATGCCGTCTGGGCCTGCAGCCTTGCGAGGGTTAACACGTTTAAATGTTTTACTCACGATGGCTGCAGTGAAGGAGAGCCCGCAGGTTTTGGTAGTGGGCCGAGTTAGTGGCACTGTATTGTCCTCAAAGTGAGCAAAGAAGTTGTTTCATTTGTCTGGGAGCAACATTGTGGTCTGCGAAGGGGCTGGTTTTTCTTTTGTAGTCCATGATTGACTGTAGACCCTGCCTCATACCTCTTGTGTCTGAGCCGTTGAATTGCGGCTCTACTTTGTCTCTATACTGATGCTTAGCTTGTTTGATTGTCTTGCGGAGGGAATAGCTACACTGTTTGTATTCGGTCATGTTTCTGGTCACCTTGCCCTGATTAAAAGCAGTGGTTCGCGCTTTCAGTTTTGCGCGAATGCTACCAACAATCCACGGTTTCTGGTTGGGGAATTATTTAATAGACGCTGTGGGTACAACATCACCGATGCACTTGCTAATAAACTCGCTCACCGAATCAGCAAATTCATCAATGTTGTTGTTTGACGCTATGCGGAACATATCCCTGTCCACATGATCGAAGTAATCTTGAAGCGTGGAATCCGATTTGTCGTACCAACGTTGAACAGACCTGACACGGGTGCTTCCTGTTTTAGCTTCTGTCTATAGGCTGGGAGCAACAAAATGGAGTCATGGTCAGCTTTTCCGAAAGGGGGACGGGGGAGGGCTTTATATGCGTCGCGGAAGTTAGAACAACAATGATCCAGGGTTTTGCCTGCACCAGTCGCACAATCGGTATGCTGATAAAATTTAGGGAGCCTTGTTTTCAGATTAGTCTTGTTAAAATCTACAGCTACAATAAATGCTGCCTCAGGATATGTGGTTTCCAGTTTACATAGAGTCAAATGAAGTTCTTTCAAGGATGTGTCTGCTTGGGGGGGAATTTACACAACTGTGATTATGATCGAAGAGAATTCTCTTGGTAGATAATGCGGTCGGAATTTGATTGTAAGGAATTCTAGGTCAGGTGAACAAGGATTTGAGTTCCTGTATGTTATGATCACACCACTTCTCGTTAATCATAAGGCATACACCCCCGCCCTTCTTCTTACCAGAGAGATGCTTGTTTCTGTCAGCGCGATGCGTGAAGAAACAAGGTGGCTGTACCGACTCCGATAGCGTGTCTCGAGTGAGCCATGTTTGCGTGAGACAAAGAATGTTACAGTCTCTGATGTCTCTCTGGAAGGCAACCCTTGCTCGGATTTCGGCTACCTTGTTGTCAAGAGACTGGATATTGGCGAGTATTATGCTATGGAGCGTACCCATCTACGGAGACTGACCAGAAGACCACTACGTCTGCCCCCTCTTCGGCACCGTTGTTTTGGATCACCGGCTGGGATCCAATCCATTGTCCTGGGTGGTAGACCAAACAGAGGATCTGCTTCGGGAAAGTCGTATTCCTGGTCGTAATGTTGGTGAGTTGACGTCGCTCTTATATCTAATAGTTCCCCCTGACTGTATGTAATAAAACCTAAGATTTCCTGGGGTAACAATGTAAGACATAACACGTGGGACGGTAATCATTTAGGCAGCTTACCTTGGGGGCACAGAAACAATGGTGGTCTGCTTGAAACATATAGGTATTACACACTCGGTCGGGGAGAAGTTGAAAATGTCAGTGAAGACACTTGTTAGTTGGTCCAGCATGCTTTGAGTACACGTCCTGGTAATCCGTCTGGACCCGCTGCTTTGTGAATGTTGACCTGTCTTTCTCACATTGGCTATGGAGAGAGTGATCACACAGTCGTCCAGAACAGCTGATGTTCTCATGCATGCTTCAGTGTTGCTTGCCACAAAGCGAGCATAAAAGGTTTTTAGTTTGTCTGGTAGGCTCACATCACTGGGCATCTCGTGGCTACTGTAGGTTTTCCTTAGTAGTCTGTAATAGTATGCAAGCCCTGCCACACCCAACATGCATCAGAGTCGGTGTAGTAGGATTCAATCTTAGTCCTGCAATGACGCTTTTCCTGTTTGATGGTTCGTCTGAGGACGTAGCGGGATTTCTTATAAGCGTCCGGATTAATGTCCCGCTCCTTGAAAGCGGAAGCTTTAGCCTTTAGCTTGGTGTGGATGTTGCCTGTAATACAGTACATGGCTTCTGGTTGGGATATGTACGCACTGCCACTGTGGGGATGGCATCATCAATTCACTTATTGATGAAGCCGGTGACTCAGGTGGTATACTACTCATTGCCATTGGATGAATCCCAGAACATAGCAAAACAGTTCTGTAGCATAGCATCTGCATCATCTGACCACTTCCGTACTAAGCAAGTCACTGGTACTTTCTGCTTTAGTTTTTGCTTGTTAGCAGGAATCAGGAGGATAGAATTATGGTCAGATTTGCCAAAGGGATGGAGAGGGAGAGCTTTGTACGTCTCTCTGTGTGTGGAGTAAATGTGGTCAAGAGTTTTTTCCCCCCCTCTGGTTGAAAGGTAAAACGCATTTAAGTTTGCCTGCATTAGTCCCCGGCCACTAGGAGCACCCCTTCTGGATTTCCTTGTGTCATGATCGTCGAAAGAACATTCGGACCAAGGTGCAGCGTCATATGGGTTCCACAACTTTTTATTTGTGAAACGCACAAAACAATAAAAAGCAAAAGATACGTGAAGCTATGGAGTGCTCACAGGCAACTACACATAAACAAGATCCCACAAAACACAGTGGGGAAGTGGCTGCCTAAATATGATCCCCAATCAGAGACAACGATAAACAGCTGCCTCTGATTGGGAACCATACCAGGCCAACATAGAAACAAAACAACCTAGATTACCCACCCTAGTCACACCCCGACCTAACCAAAATAGAGAATAAAAAGGCTCTCCATGGTCAGGGCGTGACACCTTGTTTGCTTATGGCCTTATTGTCAGAGTCTAGGTGATGTGGGTAAGGCGGAGTCAGGTGCAGGACACAGAGATGAGTAATAATAGTAACTTTACTCAAACTTAACTTTACCCCCCCCCCTCCTTGACGCGCGGCTCCAGCAGCGAGTCGACACCGGCCTCTGGGATGACCCGGAGGACGAGGCGCAGGACGATCCGGGTGGAGACGGTGAAATTCCTGCAGTAAGGAAGGATCCAGGATGTCCTCCACCGGCACCCAGCATCTCTCCTCCGGACCGTACCCCACTCCACGAGGTACTGAAAGCCCCTCGCCCGACGCCTTGAGTCCATGATTGCTCGCACAGTATAAGCCGGGGCCCCCTCGATGTCCAGAGGGGATGGAGGAACCTCCAGCACCTCAGACTGCTGAAGCGGACCAGCCACCACCGGCCTGAGGAGAGACACATGGAACGAGGGGTTAATATGATAATCAGGAGGGAACTGTAACTTATAACAAACCTTGTTCAGTCTCCTCAGGACTTTAAATGGCCCCACAAACCATAGACCCAGCTTCCGGCAGGGCAGGCGAAAGGGTAGGTTTCGGGTCGAGAGCCTGCGGTGACCGAAACCATTCGTCCACCGCAGGTGCTTCAATCTGGCTCTGATGCCACAGTGCCAAAACCAGCTGATAACCTAGTACACATTGAAAAAAAGATAGGTTAGTGGAGGAGTGGCAGAGGGAGTTTTGGGCCATCTCTGCCCAGGGGATGAAAGCCGCCCACTCCCCCGGCCGGTCCTGCCAATAGGACCGCAGAAACCTACCCACATCCTGGTTAATTCTCTCCACGTGCCCGTTACTCTCAGGGTGAAAACCCGAGGTGAGGCTGACCGAGACTCCCAAGCATTCCATAAACGCCCTCCAGATCCTAGACGTGAACTGGGGACCCCGATCAGAAACTGTATCCTCAGGCACCCCATAGTGCCGGAAGACGTGGGTGAACAGGGCCTCCGCAGTCTGTTGAGCCGTAGGGAGATCGGGCAAAGAAAGGAGATGGCAGGACTTAGAAAACCGATCCACAACAACCAGGATCATGGTGTTTCCCTGTGACAGAGGACGATCCGTCACGAAATCCACCGATAGGTGTGACCACGGCCATTATGGTACGGGTTGGGGTAATTTCCCTCTGGGCAGGTGTCTAGGTGCCTTGCACTGGGCACACACCGAGCAGGAGGAAACATAAACCCTCACGTCCTTAGTTAAAGTGGGCCACCAGTACTTCCCACTAAGACTGCACACTGTCCGACCGATGCCAGGATAACCAGAGGAGGGTGACGTGTGAGCCCAACAGATCAAACGATCACAGACATCAGACGGAACGTACAGACACCCAATCGGACACTGGTTGGGAGTGGGCTCTGTACATAACGCCCGCTCGATGTCCGCATCCATCTCCCATACCACCGGTGCTACCAGGAAAGAAGACAGAAGTTTGGGAGTGTGATCCGTGGATCGCTCCTCTGTGTCATACATCCGGAAAAGTGTGTCTGCCTTAGCGTTCTGGGAACCTGGTCTGTAGGAAAGGGTGAAAACAAAACGGGTGAAAAACATGGCCCACCTTGCCTGATGAGGTTTCAGTCTTCCCTCCACCCGGATGTACTCCAGATTGTGGTGGTCAGTCCAAATGAGGAAAGGGTGTTTAGCCCCCTCAAGCCAACGCCTCCACGCCTTCAGAGCCTTGACAACAGCCAACAGCTCCCACATCATAGTTTCACTCCGCCGGGCTGAGCTTCTTCAGGAAAAAAAGCACAGGGGCAGAGCTTTGGTGTACCCGAGAGCTGAGACAGCACAGCTCCTATTCCAGCCTCATACACGTCCACCTCTACTATAAATGCCAAAGACGGATCAGGATGAGCCAGCACAGGAGCAGAGGTAAACAGAGCCTTCAGGTGACCAAAAGCCCTGTCCGCACCAGCTGACCACTGCAGACGCACCGGTCCACCCTTTAGCAAAGAGGTAATGGGAACCGCCACCTGACCAAAGCCCCGGAACAACCTCTGGTAGTAGTTGGCAAACCATAAGAACCGCTGCACCTCCTTTACCGTGGTTGGAGACGGTAATTAGGCACGGCTGAAATGCAATCCTTCTCCATCTCCACTCCTGTCGCTGACAGGCGGTACCCTAGGAAGGAGACGGACTGTTGGAAGAACATACATTTCTTGATGTACAGGTCATGCTCCAGCAGTCGACCAAGCACCTTGCTGACCAGGGCCACATGCTCGGTGCGTGTAGCGGAGTATATTAGAATGTCATACACCCTGCCCGTGCAGGTCCCTGAAAATCTTGTCTACAAAGGATTGAAAGACTGATGGAGCATTCACCAACCCGTACAGCATGACAAGGTACTCATAGGGCCTAGAGGTGGTTCTAAATGCCGTCTTCCACTCATCCCCCTCCCGGGCACGCACCAGATTGTAAGCACTCCTGAGACTTTGCAACATAGTCATGTGCTGCTTGACGCGCTCCTCCATAGGTAGAGGAGGGCTGTGTGCACCTTCTGACTCCAATTGAAGGTGCGTGTTTCTGTCAGAATCTAGGTGACGTGGGTAAGGTGGAGTCAGGTGCAGGACACAGAGATGAGTAATAATAGTAACTTTACACAAAAATAATCTTCCAACAAGGAGAACTAAAATCCAAAATCACATAAACAAGACAACTGACAACAATAAACACTCACAAAACCATGATGGCTCCAGGGGGTTAAATAGGGAAATAATTCAAACGTAATGGGAACCAGGTGTGTACAATCAAGACAAAACAAATGGAAAAAGAAATGTAGATCGGTGGAGGCTAGAAAGCCGGTGACGTTGACCGCCGAACGCCGCCCGAACAAGGAGAGGTACCAACTTTGGCGGAAGTCGTGACACTTATGCAGCTTGTTGAATGTGGTCGTAGTGCAGACCTGAATCCAATCGAGAATCTGTGGAAAGAACTGAAAACTGCTGTTCACAAATGCTCTCCATCCAACCTCACTGAGCTCGAGCTGTTTTGCAAGGAGGAATGGGATTTTTTTTTTTAAACTGATAGAGACATACCCCAAGCGACTTACAGCTGTAATCGCAGCAAAAGGTGGGGCTACAAAGTATTAACTTAAGGGGGCTGAATAATTTTGCACGCCCAATTTTTCAGTTTTTGATTTGTTAAAAAAGTTTGAAATATCCAATAAATGTCATTCCACTTCATGATTGTGTCCCACTTGTTGTTGATTCTTCACAAAATAAATACAGTTTTATATCTTTATGTTTGAAGCCTGAAATGTGGCAAAAGGTCACAAAGTTCAAGGGGGCCGAATACTTTCGCAGGGCACTGTATATTAGGTAGCATTGTTTAAAGTGGCTAGTGATATATTTTACATCATTTCCCATCAATTCCCATTATTAAAGTGGCTGGAGTTGAGTCAGTTTGTTGGCAGCAGCCACTCAATGTTAGTGGTGGCTGTTTAACAGTCTGATGGCCTTGAGATAATATTACCTGATTGAGCTAATCATGTAAATGTAAATGTAATTAATTAAAGAGTCGGGGCACCACAAAATAATATTTATAGAGCTGTTATCTTCCGAATAAACTCTTAAAGACCTAGTAATATTTTACATCAATAGCAGTCAATATTAATCGTCACCTTAATTCAGTCTCATCTGAAAGTTGTCAATTCTTGGTTATCTTCATGAAGCCTGGCTAACAAGTTGAATCAGCAATACAAAATTGGGTTAATTATTTATTTACTAAATAACTAACTAATCACACAGAATTACACAATCATAACTTGATTACAAATTGTCATAAAGGAAAACGTCCCTAGCGGGCGGAACAGACATGACAGCTTGTTACACAAAAGAAAAGGGCTGGGTTGAGTGAAAGAGCGGGAAGACTGCGGACCACCCATTTGGAAAAGGAAAATGTAATAAATATTTACTCAGAGCTGTGCTTCAGTAGGTTGGTGGTAGATGGAAGGCCGTGTTGCCCAACCGAGTCCTTTGAAGAATGTCTCTGCTGGTAAAATTGGATACGTTGTGGTAACATCATTGTGTGGTAGACAGGATACTCTGTCTGTTCCTTCCTAACCTCCGTTTGCAGCTGCTGTTGCTAACTCAACGGCTAGGAGGTATCACTTCTGTACTGAATAAGAGTTCAAAGTTCATACCATTCGCAACCAAAGCTCACGCTGATGTTGGCTTCGTTCTGTAGTTATTATCTGAACCATTCTGACATCGGACCGTCGTCCTCACATCCTCGGAACAGGAGGTTATATTGTCGTCAAGGCTTTATATAGGAAGGGAGAGGAGGGCGTGTTTAAAAGTTTTATAGCCCATGTCCCTTCACAGGGGCGGGCCACTGATTGAGCAGAGCCCTACCTTATGAAAACCTGAATCTCACATTTTAGAAGCTAAAATCACATTTCATCCCATCAGGAATAATTTCATGTTCAAACATTTAAATTGAACAACAATTCCATGTGAATCCGATAACTCTGATGTGTAGACTTTACACTGTAGAGTTTATGTCATCTTATCATTGATGAGAATGTCTCAGATGACAACCGAACTGACATCATATTCATTAAGTACCACTGCATATTGGTCGGATTACCAGAATATAGTTCATTTCCCCCCACGTTCTGATGTTCCCAGAATCTCTATGTTAACCAAAGGGTTTGCAAATGTAACATCAGTAGGGTAGAGAGAGGCCAACGTCATGACAACACCTAAAAAACTGTCATTCGGGATTCGGGACAAAAACTGACACATCATAACTTGACTTCATCATGTATAAACTCTGCACCAAAACTCACTAGTACAGAGAGTGGATTCTCTGTTTCACCAGTGGGTTCCACTGACTCCAAGTCCAACATCCATTCGGGTGTACCCGCCATCTTGTGACTCATCAGTTTCCCCTTAATACAGAGCCGCACATGGTGATCCTGCAAGGGAGGCTGGGTAAGACAACACGTAACATCCCCAGTTCACGGGTTGTCCTTCCACTGCTCTGTTGTTCGCTTAATACACTGAACAAAAATATAAATGCAACATGTAAAGTGTTGGTCCCATGTTTTATGAGTTGAAAAAAAGATCCCAGAAACTTTCCTTGTCACACAACACAATGCCACAGATGTCTTAAGTTTTGAGGGAGTGTGCAATTGGCATGCTGACTGCAGGAATGTTCACCAGAGCAGTTGCCAGAGAATGTAATGTTAATTTCTCTACCTTAAGGCACCTCCAATGCTGTTATAGAGAATTTGGCAGTACGTCCAACCGGCTTCACAACCGCAGACCACGTAAACCACGCCAGCCCAGGACCTCCACATCCGGCTTCTTCACCTGCGGGATCGTCAGAGGGGGGTGCAGAGGAGTATTTCTGTCTGTAGTAAATCCCCTTTGTGGAGAAAAACTCATTCTGATTGGCTGGGCCTGGCTCACAAGTGGGTGGACCTATGCCCTCCCAGGCCCACCCATGGCTGCGCCTCTGTCCAGGCATGTGAAATCCATAGATAGGGCATAATGAATTTATTTCAATTCACTGATTTCCTTATATGAACAGTAACTCAGCAAAATCCTTACAATTGTTGCATGTTGTGTTTATATTTTTGTTCAGTATACTTTAGTCTGAGACTGCCATCATTGAAGTCGTCTGTGGTGAGGAGGGGCATTGTACAAAACAATTGTCTCTAACCAATGTGATTATCACACCAATGACACATTTTCAAACTACTGCTTTACCCATGTGTGATCTGGCCCTGGCCCGACTCATCGGATTCTTACCAGTCATACGGCCTCAAATGTGTTGGCATTCGGTGAAGTGTCAGGGAGATACTTAGATCCAGACTCATTGTGGAGAATAAATGAATGTCTGTGGGCGTGGCGTTTGGCTGGAGCAAGGGGGTTTTCTCATTTGGAAAAAAGACCATACTCCATCCTCTCTCCTCCGTAACTTGGAAAGGTTGAGTGGTCGAGGATTGTGTCAATTCGTTAGTAGTCACATAGGCAGTGGTGGAAAAAGTTCTCAAATGTTATACTTGAGTAAAAGTAAAGACACCTTAATAGAAAATGACTCAAGTAAAAGTGAAAATCACCCAGTAAATTAGTACTTGAGTAAAAGTCTAAATGTATTTGGTTTTCAATATACTTAAGTATCAAAAGTCAATGGAATTGCTCAAATATACTTAAGTATCAAAAGTAAATGTATGAATTATTTCAAATTCCTCATATTATGCAAACCAGACAGGTAGCCAGGAGCACACTACAACTCTCAGACATTAATTTACAAACAAAGCATTTGTGTTTAGTGAGTCCGCCAGACAAGAGGCAGTTGGGATGACCGGGGATGTTCTCTTGACAATTGCGTGAATTGGACGAGTAATTTTGGGTGTCAGGGGAAATATATGGAGTGAAAAGTAAATTATTTTCTTCAGGAATGTAGTGAAGTAAAAGTTGTCCGAAATAGTAAAGTCAAATACTTAAGTAGTTAATGTATATCTTCCAACGGAAGAATTTGGAAATCTGCCAAACCCATATTGTTTTATCTATAAAATGTCTTGCACAACTCATTTCATTAGTTTTGATCACAATATGGGATCCACCCCTGTAAACATAATTTTGCCTAAGGACCATCTCATTTCATGCAAGCGCATTCACGGTCACTCTCCTCGATCAACTTTGACCAAAATTAAAAGGAGGCGAGAGAGCACGCAGTAGGTAAGCCTGTCTTGTTGATAAAGGGCCAAGGTAGCAGGCTCGGGAAGGCTCAAGGATTCTGGCTCGCACTAACGTTTTAGAAACGCATACACTACCCATCATCCCCAGCTGCCATTACGCAAACCAGGAAGAACCAAGGACATGACGCTAATTCTTCCATGGTACACGGTAGCTGTATTTTACAATATCATAACTGTGGTACTGTGATTTTGGCTGGATCCTTAACAGTCGAATGGTGAGATAATTAAGCGTACCAGCAACTTAAGCGTACCAGCAACACTGCGTGTGCGCGAGTCGCTTATGTTAGCGAACATTTCTCATAGGTCGTTTGTTGCTATTAAATATTATTTCGACGGGGCCCCAAACGCGGTAAAACATCCAAGGGCAAGGCAACTGAAGCATTAGCCTGTGAAATTAGATTATTTTTTTGTTGTTTAACAAGTGTGAAAGCGTCTTTGCTTGTTTGTTATTGATTAAACTACCATACCAGCTAAATACGTTGTGTGAGTTACCGTAGCAAGGAAGGTGGCGCTGTCTTTGCTCAATTAACTTGAGTGAATTCTTACATATGGGTTTACATTTCTTTATCTTACATGGGTTTACATTTCTTTAGTTACTGTAATGACCCTACACTGGTGACATCTCTCTATTTCAATTCAATTTAAAATTAAGGGGCTTTATTGGCATGGGAAACATATGTTTACATTGCCAAAGTAAGTGAAATAGATAAAACAATTGTAGAAAAACTAAGAATTTGCAGTAAACATTACACAAAGAAAAGTTCCAAAATAATAAAGACATTTCACATGTAATTGTCTATATACAGTGTTGTAATGATGTGCAATTAGTTAAAGTACATAAGGAAAATATAGGTTGTAAATGGTGTTTTGTTCTTCACTGTTTGCCCTTTTTCTTGTAGCAACACGACACAATTCTGGCTGCTGTGATTGCACACTGGATATGGGAGTTTATCAAAATTGGAAATGTTTTCTGTTTCTTTGTGGCACTGTGAAATCTGTCTCTATGGTCATACATTTGGCTGGAGGTTAGGAAGTGCAGCTCAGTTTCCACCTCTTTTTGGGTGCAAGTGTGTACATAGCCTGTCTTCTCTTGAGAGCCAGCTCTTGCTTTGTTATGGAATGTTTGGGAATTGCTTCCTTTTAGGTGGTTGTAGAGTTTAACTGCTCTTTTCTGTATTTAGTTCATAAGCAGGTATCTGCTTAATTCTACTCTGCATGCAGTATTTGGTGTTTTACGTTGTACACCGGGGATATTTTTGCAAAATTCTGCATGCAGAGTCTTAACTTGTGTACGATAGGGCAACGGTGTCTAGATGGAATTTGTATTCCCTGTTTCACCCCCCTCCCGGAAAGAAATTTGTGTTTTTTGACCATTTTTAGCCGTTTTAGTTTTTGTCAATTAGGGTGTACGTGGTGAATATAGCTTGTGCGCGAGTCGTGGTTCGCTTATGTTTGCTAGCTAGCATTTCTGATCGGTCGTTTGCTGCTATTAAGTATTATTTCAACGGGGCCCCAAACGCGGTAAAAACCTCCGAGGCAAATGAAGCATTAACCTGTGAAATTAGATTCATTTTTATTGTTTAACAAGTGTGAAAGCGTCTGTGTTTTTTTTGCCAGTTTTAACCGTACACTTGTTGTTTGTAGACATGGATTTTATGATGTTTCCCCCCCCCCCCCCCCCCAACACCACTTTCTGTCCATTTGTATAGCAGACCCTCATGCCAAATTGAGTTGAAAGCTTTTTGAAATCAACAAAGCATGGGTGACGTGAATACGTGGTCGGCCCAACTGTAATTGGTTAAAAAGCCAATTTGACATTTGCTCAGTATGTTTTCACTGAGGAAATGTATGGGGCTGATGTTAATGATAATGTAGAGGATTTTTCTGCTTTTGATACATATCCCCAGGTAGTTATTGGGGTCAAATTTGTCTCCACTTTTGTGGATTGGGGAGATCAGTCCTTGGTTCAAAAAATTTGGTGGTGACAGCTGAGGTCTTTTGGGGTTGAAGGTTTGTATTTTGTCGAGTAGTTCTTTCAATGTAATTGGAGAATCTAGTGGTTTCTGGTAGTCTTTAATAGTTGATTCTAAGATTTGTATTTGATCATACATATGTTTTTGTTCTTTGTTTGTTATAGAGCCAAAAAGATTGGAGAAGTGGTTTATCCATACATCTCCGTTTTGGATAGATAACTTTTCGTTGTTTGTTTAGTATTTTCCAAGTGGTTATATTCTTCAATTACATTGAGATGATTTCTGACATGCTTTTCCTTTTTGTTTTAGTGATTTGCCATAGTTTTTCTGGGTCTGTATTAGGGATGCACGATATATCGGTGAACATGTCGGAATCGGCTGAAAATTTGCTAAAAATGCTAACATCGGTATCGGCCGATGTCTAGTTTAACGCCCTGACGTGCAAAACCGATGTCAAAGCTGACGTGCATACTTATATAGCGTAGGTACATGACGTAATGACGCCATGTAAAATTTAGCGCTATACGTGCAACATCGCATTCCTAAACTAGCCCACAATGTCTGCAGTGTGGATCGAGCAGTCATTTGAAAGAGTAACAACATTTCAACGAGACAACTCAATGGCAAAATCCATTGAAGCCAAGATAATGGAATTCATTGCCCTTGACAATCAACCATTCTCTGTCGTGGGTGATGTTGGCTTTCGCCGACTGGTCGCACACCGGTACACACTACCAAGTGCGCTATTTTTCAGGCACTGCATCTCAGTGCTAGAGGCGTCACTACATTCACCATGGCTCGATTCCAGGCTGTATTACAACTGGCCGTGATTGGGCGTCCCATAGGGCGGCGCACAATTTGCCCAGCGTCATCTGGGTTTGGCTGGTGTAGGCAGTCATTGTAAATAATACTTTGTTCTTAACTGACCTGCCTAGTTAAATAAAGGTTACACTAAACATATCAGGACAGAGGTTGTGACTTTATGGGCTAGGAGCAGGACAACACAAATCTGTGAATTGTTTGGGGGAGAGCGAGATAGAGAGAACATTGACAGTGCCATAGAGAGAGAGAGAGAGAGGTCCAATACAGTCACCGGACCAATTCTGACCCCCCCATCCATCCATCCTGTTTTTCTTTAAACAACACACACACACACACACACACACACACACACACACACACACACACACACACACACACACAGGGTAGGGATGTACGATATATCGTTGAACATATTGGAATCGGCCGATATTAGCTAAAAGTGCCAAAATCGGTATCGCCCCTATGCCTAGATTCATTCCTAACACAAAGGTGAAATCCATTACCTCCAAGATAATGGAATTCATTGCCCTTGACAATCAACCGTTCTCCGTCCTGGGTGATGTTGGCTTTCGCTGACCGGTCGAGCACCGGTACACGTTGCCCTACCGGAGTTACACAGTAACGGGGTCACTGCTATTAGCTTCACAACATGCATACTATGGAATGCGGTTTGGGTCTTTGCGTGTCAAAAAAGATACAGTAGCACTGTCAAAGCTGTACAAACAAGCAAACACCGGCCACGAATGATGCATTTACAATACCGCGTTAATAAAACCATAATTTGTTCGACCACAACTTCTGGGGTAGCTAGCTTTAGCTTGGTACCTAGCTTGCACCACTACAACTAGCCTGAAAACAATGACCATCATTTTCATTATTCTTAGCAATGATTTAGGAATCCTTGGGCCTCCCGGGTGGCGCAGTGTCACAAGCGACCGGGAGGTCCGTGGGGCGACGTACAATTGGCATAGCGTCTTCTGGGTTAGGGAGGGTTTGGCCGGTAGGGATATCCTTGTCTCATTGCGCACCAGCGACTCCTGTGGCGGGCCGGGCACAGTGCACGCTAACCAAGGTTGCCAGGTGCACGGTGTTTCCTCTGACACATTGGTGCGGCTGGCTTTCTGGTTGGATGCGCGCTGTGTTAAGAAGCAGTGCGGCTTGGTTGGGTTGTGTATCGGACGCATGACTTTCATCCTTCGTCTCTCTCGAGCCCATACGGGAGTTGTAGAGATGAGACGGGACAGTAGCTACTAACAATTGGATACCACGAAATTGGGGAGAAAAAGGGGGTAAAATTCAAAAAACAAAAACAAAACAAAAAAGCAATCTTTGTGAGTAAGTATTAGCTAGGTTGCCACTTGTTGTTCGGCTATTGAAATTTAACTTCAGTTCATGAAAATACATAGCTAGCCAACCCTGTTGCCCAAAGCTAACATTATAAGCAGGCAGCTAGCTAGTGAGGCTCGACCGACATGGTTATGTGTTGTGAAGCTAGCCACAATAAGGATTATGCACAATAGTGGAATTTGCAGTTTGCCTTCAAAATACACGTTTGTACCATCTATAGCATTTCTTAATATTTTTAAGTTCCTTTGGCTTCGATGACTCATGATTGAGCAAAGCTCTGTTCAAATAGTGTGCTTTTTCTGTGATCTATTAGGGGTGTCAGTGGACTGTCTGTGAAAGCTCTGTGAAAGTAGTACTACTGCCAAGAGATGAGCTACAGGTGTACCTACCATAGGAGTCCCCTCGAAGCCTACCATTGACTATGTACATACCCAGCGTATGACAGAGCTGCAGGAGTTTTGACCAGTTTTTGTTGGTTATGTTGTAGTTCTTTCTAGGGGGGCATAAGGGGGAGGGATTGCTGTCATCTCCAGGTAGGTGTTTGTCCCCCTGTGTGCTGAGGGTGTCGGGTTCTGGAATTTAGGTCGCCACAGTCTAGTACATGTCCCGAGCCTGGAAATTGTTGATTTCCCCCTCTAGGATGGAGAAGCTGTCATCGTTATAGGTAGCACACATGAGGACATTTATCTCTGTTGAGATAATTTCCTTATTAATTTCTAGCCAGATATAAAATGTTCCTGTTTGATTAATTTAATAGTGTGGATTAGGTCTGCTCTGTACCAAATTAGCATACCCCCTGAGTCTCTTCTCTGTTTCACACCTGGTAGTTTGGTGGACGTGACTCCCAGATCTCTCTAACCTAGAGGGCAACCAGTTGGTCTGTCTCCTTTATACCATGTTTCTTGTAGGATGAAAATCTCTATTTCCAATTTCTTTGAAGTCTGGGTTCCTGCTCTTTTGGCCAAAGGCAGATGACCTTAGATCTTGTATATTCAAATCAAATTTTATTTGTCACATACACATGGTTAGCAGATGTTAATGCGAGTGTAGCGAAATGCTTGTGCTTCTAGTTCCGACAATGCAGTAATAAGCAACGAGTAATCCAGCTAACAATTCCAAGACTACTACCTTATACACACAAGTGTAAAGGGATAAAGAATATGCACATAAAGATATATGAATGAGTGATGGTACAGAGCGGCATAGGCCAGATGCAGTCGATGGTATCGAGTACAGTATATACATATGAGATGAGTATGTAAACAAAGTGGCATAGTTTAAAGTGGCTAGTGATACATGTATTACATAAAGATGCAGTAGATGATATAGAGTACAGTATATACGTATACATATGAGATAAATAATTTAGGGTATGGAAACTTTATATTAAATAGTGTTGTTTAAAGTGGCGAGTGATATATTTTACATCAATTCCCATTATTAAAGTGGCTGGTTGGTGTCGTTGTTGGTAATCAAGCCTACCACTGTTGTGTCGTCCGCAAACTTGATGATTGAGTTGGAGGCGTGCGTGGCCACGCAGTCGTGGGTGAACAGGGATAACAGGAGAGGGCTCAGAACGCACCCTTGTGGGGCCCCAGTGTTGAGGATCAGCGGGGTGGAGATGTTGTTACCTACCCTCACCACCTGGGGGTGGCCCGTCAGGAACTCCAGTATCAAGTTGCACAGGGCGGGGTCGAGACGAGCTTGGAGGGTACTATGGTGTTGAATGCCGAGCTGTAGTCGATGAACAGCATTCTCACATAGGTATTCCTCTTGTCCAGATGGGTTAGGGCAGTGTGCAGTGTGGTTGAGATTGCATCGTCTGTGGACCTATTTCAGCGGTAAGCAAATTGAAGTGGGTCTAGGGTGTCCGGTAGGGTGGATGTGATATGGTCCTGGTCCGTGACTGTGCTGGTTCGTGACTGGGCTGGTTTTCTTCCAGGATGAGATAGTAAAAGCTTTGTGTTCCATACTGTCTAGTGTGGTTTAGGCCCGGACCATCGCAGTAGGTGTGAGCAGAGCATGTTGAGCATCTGATACATACCTCTTAGGTCGCAGGATGGGGTTTGGGTGGGTGTATTAGTGCAGGTTGGGCCTGTTGCGCTGCTCACTGCCTGGGCATATGTCCTGCTGTCATGTTGAGGTCCTTGTGGGGGGGGCTAGCTAATGCCAATTAGCTGGCCCTGCAATGGCTTATATTATGACATTGTTTTACCACAATCATATTCATTCATGCCATTTTTTAAATGTTTGTTTTATGTAGAGCAGAACGTTCCCATTCTCATTTAATCATGCTCTAAAGGAGGGAAACAAAAGACCCTTTCAGACTCCCAGACCAATAGGTCTTTTGTAGGAGACAACTCATGTCTTTGGAAGCCAATGAAAATGGGTTCATTATTTTCTCAAGTAATTGACAGAGGGAGAGGGGAGTGTGTGTCACTCAGTGAGAATTATGCTCTGCCTGAAACTTTCAAAAGAAGAGCTACTTGTTCTCTCTTAGGAGTACATACACATTTGTTTAGACCATGCAATATTACTTTGATGTGAATTTTTCTTTTACACCCATCTATTGAATAGTCTTGGGATTTATTTGAAGGATTTCTCTTTTCAGTAACTGCTGCTCGTTTCGAGAGCAATAAGAGAGGCAGTCAGGATGAGTGGGGCTGCGCTGGGCATTGAGATAGTGGTGGTGTTCTTCCTGGCTCTGTTCCTGCTGCATCGCTATGCAGACTTCCGTAAGCAGCAGAGGATGGTGCTGTTTGGCACCTTACTGGCCTGGTACCTGTGTTTCCTCATCGTCTTCATTCTTCCTCTGGACATCAGCACGGTTAGTACTATTGCCCTCATTCACCACCAAAACCCCATCTTATCCATTCCCTTTTTCAAGAAACTCCTAACTTGGATGAAAATGGTGACCAGTAACTTGGTGTGTCTGTGTGTTTGCAGACCTTACTGATATCAAATATAATTTTATTTGTCACATGCTTTGTAAATAACAGGTGTGGAGTAACGGTGAAATGCTTACTTACGGGCCCCTTCCCAACAATGCAAAGAGAAAGAAAATAAAGAAATAATAGAAACACAATCAGTAATGATAACTTGGCTCTATATACACAAGGTACTAGTACCAAGTCAATGTGCAGGGGTAAGGAGTAATTGAGGTAGATTGGTACATATAACTAGGAATAAAGTGACTAACAGCAGCGTATGTGATGAGTCAAAGTTTGTGCAAAAAGGGTTAATGCAGATAGTATGGGTAGCTATTTGATTTACTATTTAACTAAACCATTTAGCAGTTTTATGGATTGGGGATAGCAGCTGTTCAGGTTCCTGTTGGTTCCAGACTTGATGCATCTGTCCCGCTTTCTATGCGGTAGCAGAGAGAACAGTCTAGGACTTTGGTGGCTGGAGTCTTTAACAATTTTTAGGGCCTTATCTTCCTTTGTCTGTGTTTGTTTGGACCTTTCAGACGATCTACAAGCAGTGTAAGATTGATCATGAAGAACATGCCTCCATATCCCTGGTGACCGCACTGATATCCAATCAAACTGCAGGAAACTCCACCACGGCCACACCCACTAAAAGGTTAGTGCCTAAGCCCTAGGGTCTCATCATATGTTCAAGTGTCATAGGATTAGGTTCAGCACTCAGGGTAATGACATGACAGGTCAGAGGTCAGGATTTGGTTGAACAAAACACTAGCATGTACAGTAGTTACCAAAGACCAGGGAAGAGGGTCCTAGACAGAAAGCATAAGGCAGGAACCATTGCTGTAATTCAAAACATGAGACTGTGTTTTAGCTGTCTTCTCAAAACGGTTTTTCACAAGCTGATCTAAATGTGATTATCAAGCAGATTTTGTTTATCTGCTGTCACGCATTAATTTGCAACAGCTAAAAGTCCACTCTCTTCCCATTGTGAAATGTCAAGTACATTGGGTCCTTTTTATACTGAACAAAAATATAAACACAACATGAAACAATTTTACTGAGTTACAGTTCATATTAGGAAATCAGTGAATTTAAATAAATTCATTAGGCCCTAATCTATGGATTTCACGACTGGGAATACAGATATGCATATGTTGGTCACACAATTAAAAAAAATAATGTTACCTTTATTTTACTAGGCAAGTCAGTTAAGAACAAATTCTTATTTTCAATGACGGCCTAGAAACAGTGGGTTAACTGCCTGTTCAGGGGCAGAACGACAGATTTGTACCTTGTCAGCTCGGGGATTCGAACTTGCAACCTTTCGGTTACTAGTCCAACGCTCTAACCACTAGGCTACCCTGCCGCCCCGACAATGGGCATCAGGATCTCATCACAGTGATTTTGTGCATTCAAATGGCCATCGATAAAATGAAATTGTGTTCATTGTCTGTAGCTTATGCCTGCCCATACCATAACCCCACCACCACCATGGTGTACTCTGTTCACAACATTGACATCAGAAAACCGCACGCCTCCACGACGCCATACACATTATCTGTGGTTGAGGCCGGTTGGACTAACTGCCAAATTCTCTAAAACAAAGTTGGAGGAGGCTTATGGTAGAGAAATGAACATGATTCTTTGGCAACAGCTCTGGTGGACATTCCTGCGTCAGTATGCCAATTGCACGCTCCCTCAACTTGAGACATCTGTGGTATTGACATTTACTGTGGTATTTACATGTTGCCTTTATTTATTTTTTTCCAATGTAGTTTTGCTTGACTGCCATTATGTACAGTGTTTTCTCCCAGACAGTCTGATATATTATCCTAATAGTCTATACAAAGCAAACATTGGAGTTTCATTGCTTGACAATGAAGATCAATAGATCAATAGGTCACCATCAGTATAGCAGTAGGCAGTAGCTTTTGTCATTTCATTCCCCTCCAGATGTTAATTTCTTCAATGTTTCCAGACCTTGCTAACTGCACATCAACACTGTTTGTATGTTTTCCATGACAGTGTTCCAAAGGTGTGTTACAAGCCGTGGAGCTACATTCCAGATGGAATCATGCCTGTGTTCTGGAGGGTTGTTTACTGGACCTCTCAGTGTCTCACCTGGTGAGTGCTTGACACTGTTTGGCCTTGTATTTAATTGTACTGGGAAAACTACTGATCAGAACTGGTCTCTAAGTTTGTTCATTTTGACTGATATACTAAGAGACAGACAGACCTTCTTTACTAAGTCAACTATCTGCTTCTGTCCGTACTAGAAATGTTATCTTAAAACACACCAAAAAAGCTTTACAGCTGCCTTAATCCAGGTCTTGTTGTCTTTGCAGGCTGCTGCTGCCCTTCATGCAATCCTATGCACGCTCGGGGGGCTTCTCCATCACTGGGAAAATAAAGACGGCACTGATAGAGAATGCCATTTATTACGGGACATACCTGCTCATCTTTGGATCGCTGCTTATCTACGTGGCCGTTCACCCTCAGTGGCATCTCTCCTGGTGAGTGCACATCAATATGGACAAATTTACTTGGAAAGTGTGCTGTTGACTACAACAACAACAAATTTACCATTCTGCATTTCACCTCATTGTACTCTATACAACACAGTACTAATATACACTGCTCAAAAAAAGAAAGGGAACACTTAAACAACACAATGTAAATCCAAGACAATCACACTTCTGTGAAATCAAACTGTCCACTTAGGAAGCAACACTGATTGACAATATATTTCACATGCTGTTGTGCAAATGGAATAGACAACAGGTGGAAATTATAGGCAATTAGCGAGACACCCCCAATAAAGGAGTGGTTCTGCAGGTGGGGACCACAGACCACTTCTCAGTTCCTATTCTTCCTGGCTGATGTTTTGGTCACTTTTGAATGCTTGCGGTGCTTTCACTCTAGTGGTAGCATGAGACAGAGTCTACAACCCACACAAGTGGCTCAGGTAGTGCAGGTCATCCAGGATGGCACATCAATGCGAGCTGTGACAAGAAGGTTTGCTGTGTCTGTCAGCGCAGTGTCCAGAGCTTTGAGGCGCTACCAGGAGACAGGCCAGTACATCAGGAGACGTGGAGGAGGCCATAGGAGGGCAACAACATAGCAGCAGGACCGCTACCTCCGCATTTGTGCAAGGAGGAGCAGGAGGAGCACTGCCAGAGCCCTGCAAAATGACCTCCAACAGGCCACAAATGTGCATGTCTCTGCTCAAATGGTCAGAAACATACTCCGTGAGGGTGGTATGAGGGCCTGACGTCCACAGGTGGGGGTTGTGCTTACAGCCCAACACCGTGCAGGACGTTTTTCATTTGCCAGAGAACACCAAGATTGGCAAATTCGCCACTGGCACCCTGTGCTCTTCACAGATGAAAGCAGGTTCACACTGAGCACATTTGACAGTCTGGAGACGCCGTGGAGAACGTTCTGCTGCCTGCAAAATCCTCCAGCATGACCGGTTTGGCGGTGGGTCAGTCATGGTGTGGGGTGGCATTTCTTTGGGGGGGCCGCACAGCCCTCCATGTGCTGGCCAGAGGTAGCCTGACTGCCATTACGTACCGAGATGAGATCCTCAGACCCCTTGTGAGACCATATGCTGGTGTGGTTGGCCCTGGGTTCCTCCTAATGCAAGACAATGCTAGACCTCATGTGGCTGGAGTGTGTCAGCAGTTCCTGCAAGAGGAAGGCATTGATGCTATGGACTGGCCTGCCTGTTCCCCAGACCTGAATCCAATTGAGCACATCTGGGACATCATGTCTCGCTCCATCCACCAACGCCACGTTGCACCACAGACTGTCCAGGAGTTGGCGAATGCTTTAGTCCAGGTCTGGGAGGAGATCCCTCAGGAGACAATCCGCCACCTCATCAGGAGCATGCCCAGGCGTTGAAGGGAGGTCATACAGGCACGTGAAGGCCACACACACTACTGAGCCTCATTTTGACTTGTTTTAAGGACATTACATCAAAGTTGGATCAGCCTGTAGTGTGGTTTTCCCATTTAATTTTGAGTGTGACTCCAAATCCAGACCTCCATGGGTTGATAAATTTGATTTCCATTGATCATTTTTGTATGATTTTTTTTGTCAGCACATTCAACTATGTAAAGAAAAAAAGTATTTAATAAGGATATTCATTCAGATCTAGGAAGTGTTATTTTAGTGTTCCCTTTATTTTTTTGAGCAGTGCAGAAAGGTAATTAGAAGGAACCATGTATGTGTTTGTCTCACTTAAATCTGGTTTGGTCTGTCCCTTTGTCTCTCTCAGGTATGAGCTCCAGACAATAGGCATCACTGCAGCCAACACCTGGGGCCTGTTCCTGCTGGTGCTGTTGCTAGGTTATGGCCTAGTAGAGATTCCGCGCTCGTATTGGAACGCCTCGCGGCAGGGACACCTGCTCATCAAGACTTACTTCAAGGCAGCCAAGCTGATGACAGAGAAGGCTGATGCAGAGGAGAATCTAGAGGATGTCATGGAGGTAGGGAATGGTTCCTGCTCTGACTACAACATTTAAACATTATAGTGGTCTGTTTCTTAGAAACTGTTTGAATTGTGTTTAATTGATGTCCTTCTCTATTTGCTGTTGATCTGTTTTAGGAAGTGAGAAAAGTCCAAGAATCCATCAAGTATAACCACCCACTGAGGAAGTACATCGATACTATTCTTAGAAAGGCAAGATTAAAAGACAAATCATCAAACAAAGAAACAATGACATAATCTCAGTAAAGAATGTGGAGCCCAACCCCACAATGTTATTGAATGAGATGTATGCACTCTATGTGCTTAAAGTGAGGATTAAACAAGCGAGGAATGTGAAGTGGCCTGAGAAAGTCCAGTGCCTGGAGTCCTCTACAGTGCCTTTGGAAAGTATTTAGACCCCTTGACTTTTTCCACATTTTGTTACATTACAGCCTTATTCTTAAATTTATTGAATTGTTTTTTATCCCCTCATCAATCTCTACACAATACCCCATAATGACAAAGCAAAACCAGGTTTTTAGATATTTTTGTTAATTTATGATTTTTTAAAACTATCACATTAATATAAGTATTCAGACCCTTTCCTCAGTACTTTGTTGAAGCACCTTTGGCAGCGATTACAGCCTCAAGTCTTGAGTATGACGCTACAAGCTTGGCACATGTGTATTTGGGGAGTTTCTCCCATTCTTCTCTGCAGATCCTCAAGCTCTGTCGGGTTAGATGGGGAGCGTTGCTGCACAGCTATTTTCAGGTCTCTCCAGAGATGATCGATCAGGTTCAAGTCGAGGCTCTGGTTGGGCAACTCAAGGACATTCCGAGACTTGTCCCGAAGCCACTTCTGCGTTGTCTTGGCTGTGTGCTTAGGGTCGTTGTCTTGTTGGAAGGTGAACCTTCGCCCCAGTCTGAGGTCCTGAGCAGGTTTTCATCAAGGATTCTCTGTACTTTGCTCCGTTCATCTTTCCCTCGATCCTTCCTCTGAAAAACAAAAACCCAGAGCATGATGCTACCACCACGCTTCACCATAGGGATGGTGCCATGTTTTCTCCGGGCATGACACTTGGCATTCAGGCCAAATAGTTCAATCTTGGATTCATCAGACCAGAGAATCTTGTTTCTCATCGTCTGAGATTCTTTAGGTGCCTTTTGGCAAACTCCAAGTGGGCTGTCATGTTTCTTTTACTGAGGACTGGCTTCCGTCTGCCCACTCTACCATAAAGGCCTGATTGGTGGAGAGCTGCAGACAGGCTTGTCCTTCTGGAAAGTTCTCCCATCTCTGCAGAGGAACTCTAGAGCTCTGTCAGTGACCATCAGGTTCTTGGTCACCTCCCTAACCAAGACCCTTCTTTCCCGATTGCTTCGTTTGGCTGAGCGGCCAGCTCTAGGAAGAAAATACTTTATTTTTTTGGTACTCTTCCCCAGATCTGTGCCTCGACATAATCCTGTCTCTGAGCTCTACAGACAACTCCTTCAACTCCATGGCTTAGTTTTTGATCTGACATGCACTGTCAACTGTGGGAGCTATGTATAGACAGGTTCACACCATGTTAAGAACTTTTTATTTATTTTTATTTTTTATATATATTGACTTTCAATGTGTGCCTTTCCAACTCCTGTCAAATCAACTGAGTTTACCACAGGTGGACTCCAAGTTGTAGAAACATCTCAAGGATGATCAATGGAAACAGGATGCACCTGAGGTCAATTTCAAGTCTCATAGCAAAGGGTCTGAATACGTATGTAAATAAAAACGTATCTTATTTATAATAAATTAGCAAAATGTCTAAACCTTTTTTTCGCTTTGTAACTTTTTAAAGTCAATTTTAGAATGAGGCTGTGATTTAACAAAATTTGGAAAAATTCAGTGGGTCTGAATACTTTCCGAAGGCACAGTATCTGTCTCCATGATCCTAACAGAGTTTTCTCTCTTAGTGTCCTGTGGAGTACCAGGAGAAGATGGGCAGAAACATGGATGACTATGAGGACTTTGATGACAAACAGAACACTTATCCTAGTGAGAAGAACCTGGTGAAGCTTCACAAACAGGTATATTTAAGAAATGTACACATTATTAGCTAGTCAACAGTTGTATTTTGCGATTTTGTGTTTTTTGTCATATTGCTGACTATATCCAGACTTCTTTAAAGGGTCAATCCATTTGAGTTCAGTCACTTTTTGACAGCACCCCTTTTGATTTCAATGAAACCTTCCATACATACTAGAGGTCGACAGATTATGATTTTTCACCACAGATGCCGATTATTGGAGGACAAAATAAGCCGGTACCGATTAATCGGCCAATTTTTTTATATTTTTTATAATAAAAATAAAATAAAGCAATTTTTAATAACGACAATTACAACAATACTGAATGAACACTTATATTAAGTTAAAATAATGCATCAATAAAATCAATTTAGCCTCAAATAAATAATGAAACATGTTCAATTTGGTTTAAATAATTCCAAAACAAAGTGTTGGAGAAGAAAGTAAAAGTGCATTATGTGCCATGTAAGAAAGCTAATGTTTAACCTGTTGCGACGAGCAATCCCGTATCCGGGAGCGTGATTATAGCCTCAAGCTCATTACCATAACGCAACGTTAACTATTCATGAAAATCGCAAATGAAATAAATAAATTGGCTCACAAGCTTAGCCTTTTGTTAACAACACTGTCATCTCAGATTTTCAAAAAATGCTTTTCAACCATAGCTACACAAGCATTTGTGTAAGAGTATTGATAGCTAGCATAGCATTAAGCCTAGCATTCAGCAGGCAACATTTTCACAAAAACAAGAAAAGCATTCAAATAAAATAATTTACCTATGAAGAACTTTGGATGTTTTCAATGAGGAGACTCTCAGTTAGATAGCAGTTTTTCCAAAAATATTATTTGTGTAGGAGAAATCGCTCATGAAAAACCCCGAAAATTCAGTCATTACAACGTGAACTTTTTTTCCAAATTAACTCCATAATATCGACAAACATGGCAAACGTTTTTTAAAATCAATCCTCAAGGTTTTTTTCACATATCTATTTGATGATAAATCATTCGTTGCAGTTTGGTTTATCCTCTGTTCAAAATGGAAAAATGCACGCACCTGGAGATTACGCAATAGTTTCGACGGAGGACACCGAGCGGACACCTGGTAAATGTAGTCTCTTATGGTCAATTTTCCAATGATATGCCTACAAATACGTCACAATGCTGCAAAAACCTTGGGGAAATGACAGAAAGTGTAGGCTCATTCCTTGCGCATTCACAGCCATATAAGGAGACATTGGAACACAGTGCCTCCAAAATCTGGCTCACTTCCTGTATAAAATTTCATCTTTGTTTCGCCTGTAGCATTAGTTCTGTGGCACTCACAGACAATATCTTTGCAGTTTTGGAAACGTCAGTGTTTTCTTTCCAAAGCTGTCAATTATATGCATAGTCGAGCATCTTTTCGTGACCAAATATCTTGTTTAAAACGGGAACGTCTTTCATCCAAAAATGAAATACTGCCCCCAGAGGTTCAAGAGGTTAAGTTCCTTGCTCAGAACATGAGAACATATGAAAGCTGTTGGTTCCTTTTCACATGAGTCTTCAATATCCCCAGGTAAGAAGTTTTAGGTTGTAGTTATTATAGGAATTCTAGGACTATTTCTCTCTATACGATTTGTATTTCATATACCTTTTAACTATTGGACTACTAACTATTAACTACGTTTGAAATGCTATTAGCGCACACCCCGCTAACCAACTAGCCATTTCACATCACATCGCTACACCAGCCTAATCTCGGGAGTTGATAGGCTTGAAGTCATAAACAGCAGAGCTGCTGGCAAAACGCACAAAAGTGCTGTTTGAATTAATGCTTATGAGCCTGCTGGTGCCTGTCAATGGTCAGTCAGACTGCTCTATCAAATCATAGACTTAATTATAATAACACACAGAAATACTGGTCAAATCCGGAAACTATCATCTCGAAAACAAGACATTTATTCTTTCAATGAAATACGGAACTGTTACGTATTTTATTTAACAGTTGGCATCCATCAGTCTAAATATTGCTGTTACATTGCACAACCTTCAATGTTATGTCATAATTACGTAAAATTCTGTCAAATTAGTTCGCAATGAGCCAGGCGGCCCAAACCGTTGCATATACCCTGCGTGCAATGAACGCAAAAGAAGTGACACAATTTCACCTGGTTAATATTGCCTGCTAACCTGGATTTATTTTAGCTAAATATGCAGGTTTAAAGAAAGGCATATTGTATTGATTTTAAGAAAGGCATTGGTGTTTATGGTTAGTTCCACGTTGGAACAACGACCTTTTTCGCGACTGCGCACTGCATCGATTATATGCAACGCAGGACACGCTAGAATAAACTAGTAATATCATCAACCATGTGTAGTTATAACTAGTGATTATGATTGATTAAGTTTAATGCTAGCTAGCAATTTATCTTGGCTTCTTACTGCATTCGTGTAACAGGCGGGCTCCTCGTCAGGCAGGTGGTTGGACTAGTTAACCGTAAGGTTGCAAGATTGAATCCTCGAGCTGACAAGGTAAAAAAAGTCTGTCGTTCTGCCCCTGAACAAGGCAGTTAACTCACCGTTCCTAGGCCGTCATTGAAAATAAGAATGTGTTCTTAACGGACTTGCCTAGTTAAATAAAGATTAATTAAAGGTGTAAAAAAATATCTAATACATACACTAAATATACAGCAGTATGTGGGCACTCCTTAAAATGAGTGGATTCGGCTATTTCAGACACACCCGTTGCTACAGGTCTATAAAATGGAGCACACCCATGCAATCTCCATAGACAATCATTGGCAGTAGAATGTCCTTACTGAAGAGCTCAGTGACTTTCAACGCGGCACTGTCATAGGATGCCACCTTTCCAACAAGTCGATATATCCAATTTCTGACCTGCTAGACTTGCCCCGGTCTACTAAGTGCTGTTATTGTGAAATGGTAACATCTAGGAGCAAGAACGGGACCGCTGAAGCGCAAGGAGTGTAAACACCCACTACTGAGGTCCAAACTGCCACGGTAACCATGTCAGAACGGTGTGGAAGAACATGACTGGCCTGCTCAGAACTGCTCAGAACACCATTTGGATGAATTGGAACACCGACTTCGATCCTGGCTTCATCGCCCAACATCAGTGCCCAACTGTACTAATGCTCTTGTGGCTAAATGGAAGTAAGTCCCCGCAACAATGTCCCAACATCTCGTGGAAAGCTTTCCCAGAAGAGTGGAGGCTGTTATAGCAACAATGGGGCACCAACTGTTATATTAATGCCAGTGATTTTGAAATGAGATGTTCGACGAACAGGTGTCCACCTACTTTTGGTCATGTAGTGTAGGAATGTTTTAAATTTAAACTTTCAAAGTGTACCACAAAGATGGTTGGTCTAAACTAAGAAAATGAACGATTGTGTTAATATAGATAATAGAATAGACATGACCATTTAAGTTAACAGATGGTGGGTGGACCGGCAGCCTTCTTTGTGGTAGTAATTAAATGTTAGAATTTAAATTTCAATGGTGTACCAGCTAAATTGCAGTGATCTAAAGGGATAAGTCAATTCTAGGAATTATTTTTCTATGATTGAAATGACACCCGATGGCCGGCACCCGATGGCAGGCACAACTCAAAAACCACAGCTGATGTAAAGTAGGGTCAAAGATACAAGAAATGTGAATATGGGAGAAAAAAATGGGAGTTAATTTACGTTGAAGGTGAAATATCATTTTTATGAACGCATTGTTTTCAATAAATTATAAAATGGTTTGACAACCCTGTTTGTAAGCTTTTAAATTAAATCAAACTCAACCGTTTATCTTTTCCAGTGATGAAGGCATGGATGTGTCATGGTATGGTTGGGTATGCAAAATGGGTTAACTTTAAGCACCTCTGTCTCCTAAATGCTTTGCCATTTAGGTCTAAAAAGTCACTTTCTGACAATTTCATCCATGGGGAAACATGTATGTAAAGTTGATTTAAAAAAGATATTTAAAAAATCAAAAGGGATGCTGTCAAAAAGTAATAAAATTCAAATGGATTTATGGGATTCCGAGTGGCTCAGCGGTCTAAGACACTGCATCTCAGTGCTAGAGGCGTCACTACAGACACCCTGGTTCGAATCCAGGCTGTATCACAACTGGCCGTCATTGGGAGTCCCATAGGGCGGCGCACAATTGGCCCAGCGTTGTCTGGGTTTGGCCGGTGTAGGCCCTCATTGTAAATAAGAACTTGTACTTAACTGACTTGCCTAGTTAAATACAAATTTACTCAAAACCCTAGTTTGAGGATGTGGTTCTTTTGTGAATGGTCAGGTGATCTACGCAGTGCAGAGGCACAACAGGACCCATGTCCAGTGGCAGATCCTCCTGCAGCAGGCTATGCACCTGGAGGACGTGGCCAAGAATGAGACCAGCTCAGCCCACCAGTTTGTTCACAGCTTCCCCTCCACAGAACCAACTAGCTGGCTCAGCCCATACTTATACACTCCTACTGTAGGTGGGTCACACAGATCCTCACAGTTCATAGCTGGGTCAACTCTACAACTGAGAGTTCACTCACACCTACAAACAAAGCACGAAGCAGGTTGAACTTCTTTAGGAAAACATCATCATTATGTTGTCATCTAGAATCACACTTATTTGTTTTCCAAGCAATCGTGCAACATATTTTACATACAGCAGGTTTTTAAAGGATCAAAGAGTTTAGTCTTCATCGTGTTTTCATTTTTACCATCGACAAAATGATTCCCATAATGGTATTGTCACAGCCCTACAGTCTTCCATTCCTCTCCTCACTTAGAATTTTACTCAATTTCTAAGATCCTTGGAGAGCTTTGTGTTTTTATGTTGTTGTTCTCCAGAGTGGTACTGGGAGTGTCTGCTGAGACAGTGGTTCTACCGGCTGCTGGCTGTGTTGCTGTCTCTGTTCTCTGTGGGTGTGGTGTGGTCTGAGTGCACCTTCTTCAGCACCCGGCCTGTCCTCTCACTCTTCGCTGTCTTCATCCAGCTCGCTGAGAGAGACTACAACTACTTGTATATCGAGGTGAGACGCCAATGGAAAGCAATTACCAGTGTACTACTGTACTAATTGGTGTATCTGGTAATATCTGTATAGAAAGAAAGTTGCACACTACATGCTCCCAAAAGCATTGTTATCTGATCATATCAACATCCAGTGGGTTTTTGTTGTGTATGCATAATTCAATTAGTGGTTGTCGGGTCTCCCACATGAAGGTTATTGTTTTGTCCACTAGATGGCGTGCTTCATCACCATCTTCTTCCTGTGTACCTGCGTTTACTCCACTGTGTTCCGGATCCGAGTGTTCAACTACTACTACCTGGCCTCACACCACCAGACTGACGCCTACAGCCTGCAGTTCAGTGGCATGTGAGTGGGTGGTAGAGCGATGTGAGGAGAGGAATGTGGTTCTGATTAGACAGCATTAGCTAAGTATTGATCTCGTAAACAGATCTATTTAAACACAACTGGTACCGTCAAATCTGTCGGGAAAGAATGTGGGATTACAAGTAGTAGTATTTCCTGTGTTTGGCCCGTAACTTTCAAAGAGTGTGTGGAGCTCCCCGTTCCGCTCCTCGTTCTTTCATCTCTGTGAGACTCATAAGACAGCGCTACAGGACGGACAGCTGATTGTCCTCGCAGTGGCAGACCACGTGTAACAACACCTGCACAAAATCGGTACATCTGAACATCACACCTGCGGGACCGGTACAGGATAGCAACAACTGCCCGAGTTACACCAGGAACGCACAATCCCTCTATCAGTGCTCAGACTGTCCGCAATAGGCTGAGAGGCTGGACTGCGGGCTTGTAGGGCTGTTGTAAGGCAGGTCCTCACCAGACAACAACGTCGCCTATGGGCACAAACCCACCGTTGCTGGACCAGACAGGACTGGCATAAAGTGCTCTTCACTGACGAGTCGCAGTTTTGATGGTCGGATTTGCGTTTATCGTCGAAGGAATGAGCATTACACTGAGGCCTGTACTCTGGAGGGGGATCGATTTGGAGGTGGAGGGTCCGTCATGGTCTGGGGTGGTGTGTCATATCATCACCGGACTGAGTTTGTTGTCATTGCAGGCAATATCAACGCTGTGCGTTACAGGGAAGACATCCTCCTCCCTCATGTGGTACCCTTCCTACAGTCTCATCCTGACATGACCCTCCAGCATGACAATGCCACCAGCCATACTGCTCGTTCTGTGTGTGATTTCCTGCAAGACAGGAATGTCAGTGTTCTGCCATGGCCAGCGAAGAGCCTGGATCTCAATCCCTTTGAGGACGTCTGGGACCTTTTGGATCGGAGGGTGAGGGCTAGGACCATTCCCCCCCCCCCCCCAGAAATGTCTGGGACCTTGCAGGAGCCTTGGTGGAAGAGTGGGGTAACATCACACAACAACAACTGGCAAATATGGTACAGTCCATGAGGAGGAGATGCACTACAGTACTTAATGCAGCTGGTGGCCACACCAGATATTGAATGTTACTTTTGATTTTGACCCTCCATTTGTTCAGGGACACATTCCATTTCTGTTCATCACATGTCTGTGGAACCTGTTCAGTTTGTCTCAGTTGTTGAATCTTGTTATGTTCATACAGATATTTACACATGTTAAGTTTGCTGAAAATAAATGCAGTTGTGGCAGTGAGGATTTTTTTTTTTTGTTGCTGAGTTTGTATTGTATTTGGACAGCTGTACCTTGCATTAGGTATATGTTTGTAACATGATATAATGTCTAATGTAGTCTTGTTGCTCTAGGCTGTTCTGCCGTCTGACCCCTCCTCTGTGTCTGAACTTCCTGGGTCTGATCCACATGGACTCTGCCATCTCCCACCAACTGAAGGAGCAGACGGCCTACACCTCTGTAAGACACAGCACATCCTTCTGACACTGATGGAACATATTCGTTGATGTATCATCAATATGAGGAAAATAACATGTCACTCCTCTGCAGATCATGGGTTCTATGAGGGTCCTATCGTTCATCGCTAATGGCTTCTATATCTACTACCCCATGCTTATATTGCTGCTATGTATCGCTACCTACTTCAGGTGAGCCTAGCCTGCTGTTTAGATTATGAAATGACAATACATTCGTGGTGTAGACAAACGCATCAATAATACTACGATACAGAATATCAACTTTCAAGGAGTACTCCACCAATGACCCAAAAGGATTATCAGCATGCATAAGTTAGCCCTAAATATTTCTAAAACTAAAAGCATTGTATTTGGAACAAAACACTCACTAAACACTGAACCTCAACTAAATATCAAAATCATGTTGAAATTGAGCAAGTTGAGGTGACTAAAACTGCTTGGAGTAACACTAGATTGTAAACTGTCATGGTCAAAACATATTGATGCAGTAGTAGTGAAGATGGGAAGAAGTCTCTATAATAAAGTGATGCTCTGCCTTAACAACACTATCAACAAGGCAGGCCCTAGTTTTGTTGCACCTGGACTACTGGTCAATCGTGTGGTCAGGTGCCACAAAAATTCCAGTTGGCTCAGAACAGGGCAGCACAGTTGGCCCTTGGATGTACACAGAGAGCTAATATTAATAATATGCATGTCAATCTCTCCTGGCTGAAAGTGGAGGAGCGATTGACTTCATCACTACTTATTTTATGAGAGGTATTGACATGTTGAATGCACCGAGCTGTCTGTCTAAACTACTGGCACACAGCTCGGACACCTATACATACCCCACAAGACATGCCACAAGAGGTCTCTTCACAGTCCCCAGGTCCAGAACAGACTATGGGAGGCACACAGTACTACATAGAGCCATGACTACATTGAAATTTATTCCACATCAAGTAACTCATGCCAGCAGTAAAATTAGATTTTTAAAATACGGAAAAAACACCTTATGGAACAGCGGGGACTGTGAAGCAACACAAACATTGGCACAGACGCATACATTTAAATTACATTTAAGTCATTTAGCAGACGCTCTTATCCAGAGCGACTTACAAATTGGTGCGTTCACCTTATGACATCCAGTGGAGCAGCCACTTTACAATAGTGCATCTAAATCTTTTAAGGGGGGTGAGAAGGATTACTTTATCCTATCCTAGGTATTCCTTAAAGAGGTGGGGTTTCAGGTGTCTCCGGAAGGTGGTGATTGACTCCGCTGTCCTGGCGTCGTGAGGGAGTTTGTTCCACCATTGGGGGGCCAGAGCAGCGAACAGTTTTGACTGGGCTGAGCGGGAACTGTACTTCCTCAGTGGTAGGGAGGCGAGCAGGCCAGAGGTGGATGAACGCAGTGCCCTTGTTTGGGTGTAGGGCCTGATCAGAGCCTGGAGGTACTGAGGTGCCGTTCCCCTCACAGCTCCGTAGGCAAGCACCATGGTCTTGTAGCGGATGCGAGCTTCAACTGGAAGCCAGTGGAGAGAGCGGAGGAGCGGGGTGACGTGAGAGAACTTGGGAAGGTTGAACACCAGACGGGCTGCGGCGTTCTGGATGAGTTGTAGGGGTTTAATGGCACAGGCAGGGAGCCCAGCCAACAGCGAGTTGCAGTAATCCAGACGGGACATGACAAGTGCCTGGATTAGGACCTGCGCCGCTTCCTGTGTGAGGCAGGGTCGTACTCTGCGGATGTTGTAGAGCATGAACCTACAGGAACGGGCCACCGCCTTGATGTTAGTTGAGAACGACAGGGTGTTGTCCAGGATCACGCCAAGGTTCTTAGCATTCTGGGAGGAGGACACAATGGAGTTGTCAACCGTGATGGCGAGATCATGGAACGGGCAGTCCATCCCCGGGAGGAAGAGCAGCTCCGTCTTGCCGAGGTTCAGCTTGAGGTGGTGATCCGTCATCCACACTGATATGTCTGCCAGACATGCAGAGATGCGATTCGCCACCTGGTCATCAGAAGGGGGAAAGGAGAAGATGAATTGTGTGTTGTCTGCATAGCAATGATAGGAGAGACCATGTGAGGTTATGACAGAGCCAAGTGACACACGATTAACATACGCACTATACATACACATGGATTTACTGTAGATATGTGGTAGTGGTGTGGTAGTGGTGGAGTAGGGGCCTGAGGGCACAGTGTGTTGTGAAATCTGTGAATGTATTGTAATGTTTTTAAAATTGTATAAACTGCCTTCATTTTGCTGGACCCCAGGAAGAGTAGCTGCTGCTTTGGCAGGAACGAATGGGGGTCCATAATAAATACAAATGCATACATACTGTGCAAGGACAAGTATTGATTTATGACAGATCACTGATACTGTATGAACCCTTTAGCCTGGGTACCCGCTGTCTGAACCTCCTGGGCTTTCAGCAGTTCGTGGGAGACAATGAAATGACCTCTGACCTGATTGATGAGGGAAAGGAGCTCATTCGACGAGGTTTGTTCCCACTTGATCTGAATGAAAACTATTTGACAGTGGAAGAAGTTTGTGTTTTCAACTCAAACCACTGATTTATCTGTGTTTCTGACAGAGAAAAGAAAGCGCCAAAGGACAGAGGATGGAGAGAACCGGCGAAGGGTGAGTCCCTAGATAAAATGTTCCATGCCCTTTTTAGTATATGTGTTGGTTGTTATTTTTGTAGAGTAACGGATCAAGGCGTTAACGTCAGGCCTGTGTTCTAGGAGTGGAAGGAGCGTTATGGTAACACTCGGGAAGACACTGCCAGGAACAGGAATAGAAATGAAGCCGCAGAAATGACAGAGACCAACTACTCTGATACTGTGCCTATCCCTAACACTAGTCCTAACAGACGTAAGTGATTGGTCGCAAAACCTACTTACATTACATTGTGCTTGTTTTCTACACTTAAGCTAGATTTTACTCATTGCTTTTGTTAAACAATGAATCAATGTTTTGTTTGCTCTCGTAGAGTCATGGCTTATCTTGATGACACAAAGGATACACCCCAACTTAATAAAATAAATTATATGTCCCTTATTACATGTATCTGAATTGAACTACGGAAGGCAGTGATATGGTATTGATCATTGTTTTTTCTTCAACAGAGGTGAAGTACTCTCGGACTGGCAGAGGAACAGAGAGAGATTCTATAGAACTTCTCGAGGACGCAGAGCCTTTGGACTTCAATGCAGAGACTCTTTCAGACGACCCTCTTGAAGCAGACTCCACCAGGTAAGAGGTCCTCCACTCCCCACTTTATCTAAATCAGTGTGTTAGTTTCACTTTCTTCTCTGCTGTGGATGATACCTGTAAGCAAATAACACAGTGTGTGCTGTTAAACATATGTTTACTGTGCCTCTCCATTTTGCAGGCATGTACCAGGCAGGTACCTGTCCATGTCCTCGTCACGGAGCAGAATCTTTGATGATGTTTGAGAAGAGTAGCGAGGGAGAGTCGAAAGGAATAGGAAAGCTAAATATTGCACATTAATTTTCATCCTCCACTCATCCACCTTGTAGGGAAGACTATGAAGGAGAGAGACTCTCAGGCTCTGTGAATGTAGCACGATCTCTTATCTTCCACTCCACTGTTGGCATGATGTATCTGCTGCTCCTTGTCTCCAATAGCTTGTCTTCTGTCAAAACACTCCAGTGGCTGTTGATATACACTTCCCCATTAGACCGATAGCTGTCCTCCCCTGTGCAGCATGTCATGAATGCAGATCCGTACCCCATTTGGGCTCATCACTTTCTCATCCGTTAAACCACTTCGTCATTTCTGTTATTACTTATGCATGAATTTCCGTTCAAGGTCCTCTTCCTGTGGTATACCCTGTGATCTTTACAATGGATGTATAAAGTGTCTTACCTCAAATCTGGTTGATGGGCTGATTACATTGTTCATCATTTTGATGAGAAGATAAGTAATTACTACTAATTTAAGGATCTTTTTGGAGGAAGACTTATTTAAAATGTATGAAGTTGTATTTAACCCACGAAAAGTTACTAACTTTCTACTTATTTAACTGTCAGCAAAATAGAAATAGTGGAAAACATTATCAATGTTTCAATGGAGCGGTAGGTAGCCTAGTGGTTAGAGTGTTGGACTAGTAACTGAAAAGATGCCAGATCGAATCCCCGAGCTGACAAGGTAAAAATCTGTCGTTCTGCCCCTGAACGAGGCAGTTAACCCAGTTAACCCCCTAGGCCGTCATTGAAAATAAGAAAATATTTGTTCTTAACTGACCTGCCTAGTTAAATAAAGGTTAAAATGATTATATATATATTTTTAAATGAGTCTTGTGTTGCCGGTCTTGTATTATTCTGGTGTATGGACGGAAGGACTGTTGCTTAGGTCTGTTTCGGAATTTGGCCCATAATGCTCGAGATGTTGTTGAAATTGGAGGTCAACTGATACAGCCGATACTAAAAAAAAAAAAGATTTACCATTGCTCTTAATTGAGATATGTTCTCTATGTTCTATTCCGAGTGTCAAAATGACCTTAAGTTTGTTTGAAAATAGTTTTTGTGGATTCTGTTGAAAGGCCTGTTTAAAAGTAATGTTCTATATTGTGTCATTAGCGATTAACTGCTTGACATAAGTAACGACTTATTTATTGTCAAACTATTTGAATTTTAGGTGTTCAATTATCTACTGAAGTCTTTTTGGGATATCATTGTGCCATATTATTTTGTTTATTTTGACTGCATTACAAAAATGGCAAAGGCATATTTTTTGCAGTTATGATTTCATTATTTTTGGTTTAATTACTTGGATCAACCAAAAATAAAATTGAATTGTTTTAAATGTATTGCATTGAAATATTTATTCTTACGTTGTTCAAGAGGTCTTGCTGGAAGGTACTGCGAAGCAACAGGTCATTGTGGCCACTGAAATACATTGTCCTAGAAATATGACTTCATATTGTGTCAACTTGAAACTACTGTAACTGTATGAGCTTGGTTGGATGAGGAATTCAGGTAAAAACGGTCAGAAGCATGCATGTTAAGTGCATGGTATTCACCATTTTGAAGGAGTTGGACAATTATTATAAAATCGTGTTAAATTGTAATCTGTTGTAAATAATATTTTAGATTTAACCAGTCCCCTGTCTCTCAATGTATTTGTTAATGATGCTCTCTTATTTAAAATTGTATTATATGGTTCTATTAATCTGGTAGACAAAGGTCAACACATGTACAACATGCTATTTATTCTAAATTCATTTAACTGCATCTGTTAAGGTCACTGGTAACCATGGGCTAAAAAATAGTCTTGTCAGGTTAGATGCCCCTTGAACTCCTTACAATCTCTTTTTGTAAAAAGTAAGAAATTAATTAAATTGATGCTCCCCAACTTTTGTATAATTTCAGCCACTAGTTTTGAAAGTGGTTTGCCCAAGTTAAACAGGCCCCAGTTTGTGTACTACGTCATCCAATTTTGTCATCCATTTTGTATGTTGTTACATTCTGATTTTGTATTTTTTGTTGTAATTCCTATATGTTATGAATACAATATGTTACAAAATTTGTTGTGCTTAAGATCCTGGACTGCATCTTTTAAAGTAACGTTCCTAATGAATTATACAGACATGTAGTGTTATTGATACTTTTGGTCATGTATTGTATGTTGAAACATCTCATTTCAAAATCATGGGCATTAATATGGAGTTAGTCGTCCCCCCCCCCCTTTTGAGGCTATAACAGCCTCCACTCTTCTTGGAAGGCTTTCCACTAGATGTTGGAACCAGTGGTGTAAAGTACTTTCAAGTATTTTTACTTAAGTTGTTTTTTGGTATCTACTTTACTATTTATGTTTTTGACAACTTTTACTTCACTTACATTCCTAAAGAAGATAATTTACTTTGTACTCGTTACATTTCGATTGCTTAGCAGGACCGGAACATGGTCCAATTCACACACGTATCAATGGAACATCCCTGGTCATCCATACTGCCTTTTATCTGGCGGACTCGCTAAACACATGCTTCGTTTGTAAATTATGTCTGCATGTTGTACTGTGACCCTGGCTATCCGTAAATTTAAAAATAAAAAAAATTGCCATCTGGGTTGCTTAATATTAGCATTTTGAAATTATTTATACTTATTTTTTTAACATTTAAAACCAAGTACTTTTAGACTTAAGTAATATTTTACTGGGTGACTTTTACTTGTAATTTTCTATTAAGGTATCTTTACTTTTACTCTATGGTAATTGGGTAATTTTCCCCACCACTGGTTGGAATATTGCTGCCATTCAGCCACGAGCATGAGTGCGGTCAGGCACTGATGTTGGGTGATTAGGCCTGGCTCGCAGTCAGCGTTCCAATTTATCTCAAAGGAGTTTGATGGGGTTGAGGTCAGAGCTCTGTGCAGGCCAGTCAAGTTCTTCCACACTGATCTCGACAAACCATTTCTTTCCACTGCTCAAGACTCCAATGGTGGTGAGCTTTACACCTCCCTAGCCAATGCTTAGCATTGCACATGGTGATCTTAGGCTTGTGTGCAGCTGCTCTGCCATGAAAACTCATTTCATGAAGCTCTTGAAGAACAGTTATTGTGCTGATGTTGCTTCCAGAGGCAGTTTGGAACTCGGTAGTGACTGTTGCAACAGAGGACCCTATTTTATTCGCTCTTCAGCACTCAGCGGTCCCTTTCTGTGAGCTTGTGGCCTATAACATTGCGTTGTTACTCCTAAACATTTCCACTAAACAACATCCTATGACCGTGCCATGTTGAAAGTCACTGAGCTCTTCAGTAAGGCCATTCTACTGCCAATATTTGTCTATTGATATTGCATGGCTGTGTGCTTGATTGTATACGCCTGTCAGCAATGAGTGTGGCTGAAATATACGAATCCATACGTGTCCACATACTTTTGTACATATAATGTTGATGGGTAACCTTACACTGATTTTGGTGAAGATGTTTGGTTTTTCTTTATTTCATTTTCCCTGCACATGTACTCTGATGCTGGAATATTATAGTTTATTAAACCCTGGTATTGGTCCTCGTTTTTTTAAATGTAATATTTAGGCTAAAATAGCATGTATTATACCACTGTTGTGCAAAGAAATAAACTAAAGCATCCTTAAATTATGTATTCGGCTCAACATATTTTGTGGAGAGGACTGGCAAAGTACAGCCAGGATCAGGGGCACTTATGGTGCACTTGAGTAACCTTACATTACAACAAGGAACACTGCATTTCTATTTGTTGGCTGGCTTGCCCTGACCTGGGTATGACTGCAGCTCCTAGAACAATGGTCTAGTATCTTTGTTTAGAAACTCTTGCTGTGTAATAGAGGATCAAACCCGTAATGTATCATGGGGAAATTGTGACTGACCGATCTACAAATAATGATCCGTTATTTATAATGCAGGTCAGTCAGTCGGAGCAAGCCCTGTGCCTATAATCTACAGTAGGCGACCTGGAACAAGGGGAGAAGGCAAGCCCGCATTTCTATGGAAACTGTAACGCAGGTAGGGAGAGGAGCGGCTGATCTTTGTTTGTTTTGTTTGACAGTTGGCTACAGGTTGCTTTACAAATTTGTACGGTAAGTTTCTCGCCTCTACAGATAAAGTAGCAAACAAACTCGAAAAAACGTGTTTGGTATTTAGGAATCTAATTATCTAAATGTATACAGTCAGACTTTATTGTAAGTACGGTCATAATGCAAGATACTTGCTAGGTTAGGTTGACCGTTCAGCTAGCAAGCGCCAGGGACGTGTTCAGCAGGATTTAACGTTTTGGAAGGTTCATATATAAATATGTAGAATAAACGAGTTTGGGCAGGGGTGTCAAACTTATTCCATGGAGAGCCAAGTGTCTGCAGGTTTTAGTTAATTCCTTTCAATTAAGGTCTAGACAATCAGGTGAAGGGAGTTCTGTACTATTTAGTGACCTTAATTCATCAATTGACCAAGATATTTTGTGTGTCGGTATTGATATGTAAGGAATGTGTGACTTACATTATTTTTTTAAAAATGTAATTATGTCCTTGAGCGGTTCTTATCAATTAATGTCCTGTATTATGTAATGTTCTGTGTGAACCCCAGCTTCATGGTCTTTTGCAACAGCTAATGGGGATCCTAATAAAATAACAAGTGCAAGGGAGGAGTGAACCTGCATACACTCAGCCTACTGTGGAATGAGTTTGACACATGTTCCCTAAGGCTTTGTCACAGAGCCATCTCCAGGCATAAGCAACATAAACAGTTGCTTAGGGGGCCACAAACCCACCAAAAAAATATATTTTGTCTTTCATGAACTCAGTTGGGGTCTCAACTTACTATTGAGAGTAAGAATAGGATAATGCACCAGGTGCAATTTAGAATTTTGGTTGAACATCATTCAGTGGTTTTTCTCTTATGTCAGTCACTGACCGTCACTCAATTAGCCTTGCCAGCTAACCATTTTTAGGTTTTTAGTTCGTCTAGCCAGCTATCTAAACTTGAAGTAATCATGGCCAAATACCAACTAGGCACACAGGGCCCTGACCTCCAGGGAGCCCCCATTGATTTTGTTAGTAATTCTCACTCAGATATCATAACATGTCATAAGTCATGGCAAAATGTGTATAATTACAGGAAATTAGCTTTAAAACTGCTAAATGAGTTCTCCACCTCATTGGTAAAATGGATAAAATTACAGGAAATTAGCTGTGAAACTGAATCTTTTTCTGTCTGCCCCATGGCAAAATGAGTAGAATTGCATGACATTTTTATGAAATTGCTGCATTTTGTTTCTGCCCAATGGCAACATGTTTAGAATTGCACTTTTTATCTCTCTGCTGTTGAGGGGGGTCACTAAAATGTTTTGCAGCAAGGTGAGAGGGCCCCCAACCAAATCTTGATTAGGGCCCCTAAAGGCTAGAGCCTGCCCTGCTTTGTAACCAGCACTAGCATTATGTTTAATTTATCTTTGTCTACATCATCACTCAAAAACTGTACTATACATCACTAAAATGTGTCTATGTTTTCGGCATCAAATCGCACTGTATGCATGCAAATCAGTGATGCAAATTGATTACCTGCCTGCAGACTGCAGGTATCATGGCAGGGACGTCACGACATGATCGGGAGATGGCGGTGAACGCCAAAAACCAGCTGTCTGTTTGCACAGACCCTGTGGATCGACTGAGGATGCAGTGTCTCGCACGAGGCTCTTCTGGCATCAAGGGTCTGGGCAGGTGAGAGAGAGACTAGTATACTCTTATGTGAAGGGCACAGGTAATGGTTCTGTATCAAATGATGTGTTGCCCAGGTCATCAACATCAAATGTTTGATATAGTAGCAGTAGTGATTGATCAAACATTGTACTATAGGCAATCCTGTCAAGAATACAGCTCTAGATTGGCTTCTAAGATGCAAGGATTGTTTTGACAACGTAAACTCCAAGAAATTAGTTATTTTCTTCAACTGCCACCCATTTATATATTTCTTCTTCCAATGGTTTATCTGTCAGAACATTCAGGATAATGGATGATGACAACAACCGTACATTGGATGTGAAGGAGTTTATGAAGGGGCTTAATGACTACGGTGTCCTCATTGATAAAGATGAGGCCATGACAATGTTTCAACGTTTTGACCGGGACAACAGTGGACTCATTGACTTTGATGAATTTCTCCTCACTCTCAGGGTAAATATGAGTGTTAGGGGTAAGCCTCTGAATTACATGATACATTTGATCATACTTATTTAATCTGTGAATTTTGTCCATTATTTCTGGCTGTCCTGGTTATGATCACAGCCCCCGATGTCCAATGCCAGGAAGGAGGTGATCATGCAGGCCTTTAGGAAGCTGGATAAGACTGGTGACGGGGTGATCACTATTGAAGATCTGAGTGGGGTTTACAATGCCAAGTACCACCCCAAATATCAAAACGGGGAGTGGACAGAGGAGCAAGTATTCCGCAAATTCCTGGACAGCTTCGACTCTCCTTACGACAAGGACGGAAAGGTAATACTGATAACATTACACCATACTGACCTGGTCACGTTCAGGCCTTGGGGTTGTAAAATATGGAAATGTTGGATAGAGGTCATAGTGGTCTTATCAGAGGAGGCTGGTGGGAGGAGCTATAGGAGCACAGGCTCATTGTAACGGATGGAATGGAATTAATGGAACGGAGTCAAATGTGGTTTTCATGTTGTTTTTTTATTTTTATGGGGTGGATCAGCTTTAATATTGCGGATTGATTGGTGCTTCCATCAATGTAATTGTCTGCATCATTTCCAATCCCCCATATATTTTTGGGGTAAATAAACACTTCCGTTCCAAAGTTTGGGGTCACTTAGAAATGTCCTCGTTTTTGAAAGAAAAACAACTTTTTGTTCATTAAAATAACATCAAATTGATCAGAAATACAGTATAGACATTGTTAATGTTGTAAAATACTACTGTAGCTGGAAACAGCAGATAAAAAAAATAAAGTAATATCTACATAGACGAACAGAGGCCCATTATCAGCAACCATCACTCCTGTGTTCCAATGGTACGTTGTGTTAGCTAATCCAAATTTATAATTTTAAAAGGCTAATTCGTCATTTGAAAACCCTTTTGCAATTATGTTAACACAGCTGAAAACTGTTCTGATTAAAGAAGCAATAAAACTGGCCTTCTTTAGACTAGTTGAATAACTGGAGCATTAGCATTTGTGGGTTCGATGACAGGCTCAAAATGGCCAGAAACAAAGTACTTTCTTCTGAAACTCGTCAGTCTATTCTCGTTCTGAGAAATGAAGACTATTTATTCCATGTGAGAAATTGCCTAGAAACTGAAGATCTTGTACAACGCTGTGTACCGCTCCCATCACAGAACAGTGGGAGGAGTGGGAGGCCCAGGTGCACAACTGAGCAAGAGGACAAGTACATTAGCGTGTCTAGTTTGAGAAACAGACGCCTCACAAGTCCTCAACTGGCAGCTTCATTAAATAGTATCCTCAAAACACCAGTCTCAATGTCAACAGTGAAGAGGCGACTCCGGGATTCTGGCCATCTAGGCAGTGTTGCAAAGAAATAACTCCACCAGTCCCATTTATTATATAATTTACAAAGATTATATATTTTTGTATGTTATTGAAAAATGTTCGTTTTTTTATCAATTAGTGTATTTCAGTTTAACCACAACATTGTTGTAATATTTGTTCTGTCTTTTCAGGTGGATTAAACTGAAATTGCAACCAACTTTCTATGGCTTGTCTAAAAAATAACGATATTTTGGAGATTTCATTTTAAAATAACCGAAAGTAAGCGGTTGTAATCTGGATAAAGGGGAAAAGGCCATTCTTGAACATGGGGTGAGACATTCTTACTAATTTACTAGAGAACCATTTTGGATTTAAGTATAACTTTTGTTTGACTCATGCCTTTAGTGAGAGTTCTAATGCTTTAATATTTAATAATTTCTGCCCTCAGAATTCATATTCATTATATAAATAGGCCCTTTTAATTTTGTCTGCTTGCCATTACAAATTAAATTGAATATTGTTGCTCATATAATTTAAAAAGCAGGTCGCTAGGCAAAACCATACACAAATAGGTCATATGTGATATGACTAAAGAGTTAATCAGTGTGATTTTTCCACAAATAGACAGGTATTTTCCTTTCCATGGTAGGAATATCTTATCTATTTTTGCTAACTTTCTATTAAAATTTATTGGACTGAGATCATTTCTTTCTTTCAGGATATGTATACTGAGTATGTCCACATCCCCGTCAGACAATTTTATTAGTAAACTACACGGTAATCCAATACGTAATATAGTACACTTATCAGAATTTGGTTTTAATCCAGAGAGGTTAGAAAAAGTATCTAGATCCTCTAAGAGGCTGTGGAGGGATTCTATTTGTAGATTTAAAAGAAAACATGAATCATCCGTGTAAAATGACAACTTTGTTTTTAAGCCATGGATTTCTAATCCCTTACTGTTGTTCATTTTAACAGCAAACATTTTGATGGCATTTACATTACATTTACATTTAAGTCATTTAGCAGACGCTCTTATCCAGAGCGACTTACAAATTGGTGCATTCACCTTATGACATCCAGATGGCAATAATAAATAGGTGTGCCGATAGTGGACAACCTTGTTTTACTCCTCTTGACAGATTAAAACTTTACTTTAAAAAGTTTAACTTTAAAATTTTACACCTAGTGTTACTATACATAACTTTAAACCCATTTTAAAAATATTTTATTTTATTTTTGTTGAATTTTTACCCCTTTTTCTCCCCAATTTCGTGGTATCCAATTGTTAGTAGCTACTATCTTGTCTCATCGCTACAACTCCCGTACGGGCTCGGGAGAGACTAAGGTTGAAAGTCATGCGTCCTCCGATACACATCCCAACCAAGCCGCACTGCTTCTTAACACAGCGCGCATCCAACCCGTAAGCCAGCCGCACCAATGTGTCGGAGGAAACACTGTGCACCTGGCAACCTTGGTTAGCTTGCACTGCGCCTGGCCTGCCACAGGAGTTGCTGGTGCGCGATGAGACAAGGATATCCCTACCGGCCAAACCCTCCCTAACCCGGATGACGCTAGGCTAATTGTGCGTCGCCCCACGGACCTCCCGGTCGCGGCCGGTTACGACAGATCATGGGCGCGAATACTTTAACCCATTTTATAATAGATTCTCCAAAGTTGAAATATTCCAAGCATTTATATATAAACTGCGGTTGTACTTTATCAAAAGCCTTTTCAAAGTCAGCTATGAAACCAGGCCTGGTTTCCCAGATATGTCATATTGTTCTATTGTTTCCAGTACTTGTCTTATATTATCTCCAATGTATCGTCCATGTAAAAAAAAACTGTCTGATGAATAATATCTGACAAAACCTTTTTAATTCTATGCTCTAAGCATTTAGCTATAATTTTGCATCAAAACACTGAAGTACAGTGGGGCAAAAAAGTATTTAGTCAGCCACTAATTGTGCAAGTTCTCCAACTTAAAAAGATGAGAGAGGCCTGTAATTTTCATCATAGGTACACTTCAACTATGACAGACAAAATGAGAAGGAAAAAAATCCAGAAAATCACATTGTAGGATTTTGAATGAATTTATTTGCAAATTATGGTGGAAAATAAGTATTTGGTCACCTATAAACAAGCAAGATTTCTGGCTCTCACAGACCTGTAACTTCTTCTTTAAGAGGCTCCTCTGTCCTCCACTCGTTACCTGTATTAATGGCACCTGTTTGAACTTGTTATCACTATAAAAGACACCTGTCCACAACCTCACAGTCACACTCCAAACTCCACTATGGCCAAGACCAAAGAGCTGTCAAAGGACACCAGAAACAAAATTGTAGGCCTGCACCAGGCTGGGAAGACTGAATCTGCTATAGGTAAGCAGCTTGGTTTGAAGAAATCAACTGTGGGAGCAATTATTAGGAAATGGAAGACATACAAGACAACTGATAATCTCCCTCAATCTGGTGCTCCACGCAAGATCTCACCCTGTGGGGTCAAAATGATCACAAGAACGGTGAGCAAAAATCCCAGAACCACACGGGGGGACCTAGTGAATGACCTGCAGAGAGCTGGGACCAAAGTAACAAAGCCTACCATCAGTAACACACTATGCCGCCAGGGACTCAAATCCTGCAGTGCCAGACGTGTCCCCCTGCTTAAGCCAGTACATGTCCAGGCCCGTCTGAAGTTTGCTAGAGTGCATTTGGATGATCCAGAAGAATATTGGGAGAATGTCATATTGTCAGATGAAACCAAAATATAACTTTTTGGTAAAAACTCAACTCGTCGTGTTTGGAGGACAAAGAATGCTGAGTTGCTTCCAAAGAACACCATATCTACTGTGAAACATGGGGGTGGAAACATCATGCTTTGGGGCTGTTTTTCTGCAAAGGGAACAGGACGACTGATCTGTTTAAAGGAAAGAGTGAATGGGGCCATGTATCGTGAGATTTTGAGTGAAAACCTCCTTCCATCAGCAAGGGCATTGAAGATGAAACGTGGCTGGGTCTTTCAGCATGACAATGATCCCAAACACACCGCCCGGGCAACGAAGGAGTGGCTTCGTAAGAAGCATTTCAAGGTCCTGGAGTGGCCTAGCCAGTCTCCAGATCTCAACCCCATAGAAAATCTTTGGAGGGAGTTGAAAGTCTGTGTTGCCCAGCAACAGCCCCAAAACATCACTGCTCTATAGGAGATCTGCATGGAGGAATGGGCCAAAATACCAGCAACAGTGTGTGAAAACTTTGAAGACTTACAGAAAACGTTTGACCTCTGTCATTGCCAACAAAGGGTATATAACAAAGTATTGAGAAACTTTTGTTATTGACTAAATACTTATTTTCCACCATAATTTGCAAATGAATTCATTAATAATCCTGCAATGTGATTTTATAGATTATTTTTTCTCATTTTGTCTGTCATAGTTGAAGTGTACCTATGATGAAAATGACAGGCCTCTCATCTTTTTAAGTGGGAGAACTTGCACAATTGGTGGCTGACTAAATACTTTTTTGCCCCACTGTATATACCACCTGGATCCTGTTTCAGTAATATTGAAATCAGACCTTCTTGTTGAGTGTCTGATAATCTACCATTTATATAGCAGTGGTTAAAACATGCTAATAATGGTCCTCTGAGTATATCAAACAAGTTTGGTATTCCTCCCCTGGTATGCCATCCATCCCTGGAGTTTTCCCTGACGTAAAGGCTTTAATTGCATCAATAAGTTCCTCCTCTGTAATTTGGCCTTCACATGAGTCTTTCTGTACAGATGTTAATTTTATATTATTAAGAGGAAAAAATCCATAGAATTAGCTTCGGTTAGTGGAGATGGAGGAGACTGAAATGAAAACATATGCTTAAAGTACTTTACTTCCTCTTTCAAAATATCATTCGGTGGATCATGAGTGACTCCCATCATTTGTAACAAGTTTCAGTACATTTATTTTGGTAGCAGTTTTATGTTGAAGATTGGGGAAGAATGCACCAAATAATTTTTAATAATAATAATAATAATAATAATATATGCCATTTAGCAGACGCTTTTATCCAAAGCGACTTACAGTCATTTTCATATTCCATCCAGTTATTACACTTGATCTTACACTTGATCTTTCTTGAATAAGTTCCTCCATTTCTTTTTTCTTTTCCCTCTAACTTGCTCTGAGCCTCTTATGGTACAGTTTTTATTGCTATCTATCTTTACTGTTTGTCCTTCCATTTCCTGTGTTAATATGGACTCTTTTGACCTAAATTGCTTTTGTGTTATAGATGACTACTGAATTGCATGGCCTCTAAAGGCACATTTATAAGTGTTCCATACAATAAGGGGATCTGCTGTACCGATGTTATGTCGGAAAAGTCCGTTATAAATTATTCTGTCCTAGTTAAAAACAAGTTATAATCCAGTAAGCTTTCATTCAATTTCCAATATCCTCGCCATGTGGAAATTCTGTAAGAGTAATGTATATGCCAATTATCTGATGGTCTGACCGCATTCTGTCCCCATCAACACTTTTTAAATGTTTGGTGCCAGAGAGAATGACATAAGAAAGTAATCAAGATGACTAGCTTGATTAAACCTCTGCCATGTATATCTTACTTATTATTATAATTATTACAACAAAAAAAAAGTCATGGGTTTGATAACGTCATATTTATTCCATTCAAACCATTACGATGAACCTGTCCTCCTATAGCTCCTCCCACCAGCCTCCTCTGGGTCTTACTATCGTCCACCTCTACTGTAGTGTAAACCTATACTGCTAAACTTACAGCCTGTACATTATTCGGTCAGATATGAATGAGATTATCTGGATGCATGAGACATTTCTTAGGCTCCTGACATTTACAATACTACATATCTGTGGAACCATCTCAAACTGTTTCATATCATGTCTTATTTCTGGAACATATTAGGTCACACAAGAAGAGTATGAATTGCTATACAGGCGTGAGATCCTCAATTGATATGGATATCTACTTCATTATCATGATGAAAAGTGCCTGGAAACATATTAACTAATGTCTTCTTGAGACAATGTTTAGGGTAAAGACTAAAGAACACTTACTCCTGGGACATGGATGGCAGAGGTCACCTTTTATTTGGATAGTCATGATCTACAGATGGGCATACTATCAACAAACAATAAGAAACTGCTTGCTAAGGTTACGGTTAGGTTTAGAATGAAGGTTAGTGTAATGGTTAGGGTTAGGATAAGAGTTAAGGTAAGGGTTAGTTGATAGTTATTTGAAATGTGACAATTATTCAACATCTACTGAACATCTACAAACCATCTACTTGGGACTATCCAAATATAGTGTTACCACGGTAGATGTCAAGGTATATCTTTTCACTTGTCTTTCTAGATGCAATAGTTTAGTGGGGTGTAACTCTCTACATTCAATTCTTTAGGGCTGTCCTCAAGGTGTTTTCACTGCTCTTAGCCATTTTGAGTTTTTGGCCTATTTCTCAAAGCTGTCAAATTGTCAGAGCTGTCAAACTGTTACAGTACAACATGTATGTTTCTTAGTAGTACAATTATAGTAGAACTGGTAGCTTGGTGGAGCTGTTTCTCACTGTCAGCCAGCAGATGTCAAGGTTTTGTTTTTTTCTGGTTAGATATTGCACCTTAGTCGCAAGATTAACTAAGCATTTAGATGTTAGCTGAAAATGTCTGAATCTGCACTGAAGAACAAGCATTGATGAGGAAACAAAAGGTTGTGACACACTCAACTCTCCCACAACATTGTCTGATCAGGGTTATGTTGAGTTTCTGTCTCTATCTGACACTGAGGGTGTGGGCTGGTTCAGGGAGTGTTGTCTGTCTGACATCCTTCCCTTCTGCAGGTCACCAAGGAGGAGTTTCTCAACTACTACTGCGGAGTCAGCGCCTCCATCGATAGTGATGTCTATTTCATTCTCATGATGAAAAATGCATGGAAATTGTGAGTTTTAATTTGATGATTTTTGATGGACAGTTTTTCAAGGTGCCTTCTTAAACAAATATTTCATTATAGAAATCATGTTGACACCGAATGTTAATAATGTCCCAATGATATGCAAATTATTATGAATAACTTGTAAATATGTAGTGCTGTGTGAAAATATGTATTTGAATTATACAGTCACTTTCTCCAGAAACAACCAATATTCTGTATAGTAGAAATTGAAATGTGATGTATCTGTACATCTGTGGTCCACAGTTCCAATGTTAGATATATCTTTATAAAGACACGGGAAATCATAAAGACTGATAAATCAAAGTACAGTCATTTCAGGAGATGATGAAAGCAGAGGAAATGATACAACTACATTTGTTTGTGGAATTAATATGTTTAATAAAAATGTTAAACACAAAATGTAACAACGTGGTCATTTCTACACAAATAATGTTGTCACATTTGTCAGATTAAAATATACAAATACCGGATCGTACAATAAAATAAAAACAAAGCAGTAATTTGCCGATGATGACTTTGTTTAATGCTCTGCTAAAGTCTCACAAAGTGTTCAAGAAAATAATAATGCGTTCTGCATTGAAAACTATGATGTATATATGTTAGTATAATACTATAATACATCCAAGTCAGTGTAAAAACAATAACATACTGGTAACTGTGCAGGAAATACAATCACTTATGTGCAAAAAATGTAAAACATAATGACAAACAAACACATAAGCTGTGATTAAATTATGTGTAGAAGGGTTTAAACCCTGAGGAATTGACATTCTAGGGGCTCTATTCAATCCATATCACTGAAGTGTAACATATTGCGCCATAGAAATTGAAGGTTAATTTCCGATTGAGCCGACATATGCAAAGTTTACCATGAATGCAGTCTACCATAACGCAGGGACATTACCTTTATATTTCATTCATGCTGTAACACTGAACTTCCGCAATATGGATTGAATAGAGCCCTAGGTTTATTTAGCAGCTGTTGTCATGGTAAAGAGTATCTCTGTGATATGAAGCAGCAGTATGTATAACGCCACGGTGTCATGGTGGCGTTAGTATGCTCGTCAGTATACCGACGGGTTAATATAGTATGGGATGTGAAAACACAGAAAGGATAATAAGGGAGGTGCAGCATTGTATTTCAAGTTGTTTAAGTCCTCCCTTGTCTTGTTTCTTAGCAATTAGCAACAAATTAATAACACAAAACCAAACAAACACAATGTGGATGATTCCTGTTCTGTCTCCTATCATTTGTAAATAACATGTGCATTGAGTTCTGCTAGTCTCGTGATACTGGGGGTCAGTGGATAGTCAGTTTGAGTCACGGTGAATTAAATAGAATTCAAATAAAAGCAGCCAAAGTCACTCAGAGTAAGAATGTAATAAGCAGCTATAATTCATCTTGAATAGATAATTCCGTCTGTCTGTCTCGCTCCATCTCTGTCTGTCTGTCTCTCCATCTCTCTCTCACTGGATCTGATAGAAACTAGACATGGTGACGTAAGCCTCATCCTTGCCTCCTTGCTGAGTAGCACCTAGCCCCTCAGGACCAATGTTACCATCACTGTCGTCTGTCTCCACACTCTCAAAGTCACTCCTCAGATCCAGGATCCCTACGGTGGAGCCACTGTTCCTACTGCTCCTCGCCCCACCGTTGTGGTGCACTCCTGGGGACTCACACCTAAGCAGTATCGTCTCCGACCCTCCACTACTGGTGGTATGGCAGGACGTCGTATCCCCATCACGCTCTTGAATGAAGTATTGATCTTTCACCTCAGCGAGTCGATGGGAGTCAGAGTCAGGGGGTAGGGAGGTAAGGTCTTGCTCCTTGTCCGGCTCCACCAGCTGGATGTTGAGGTCACTGAACACCTCGGGGTTAAAGCTCACAGGAGGGCCATGCTGTGTCAAAGGAAAGAGATGGAATAAAACAATATCCTCATAACTTATTATGGCCATTATCGTTCACTGTCTAGTGCATATCAGAGGACTTACCTTCATTGGCTCATAGGTCTGGGGGATCTGGAGAAGTGTGTGTTTGGGATGTGGAATGCTTGGCCATATGAAGGAATGTATTCTGTGAGGACAGAGAGACATCCAGAGGAGGACATGCGCGCACACACACACACACACACACACACAAAATATGATGTGCAGAGGGAAAGGAGATCAATTTGATACTCACTGTTTTCTCCAGAAAAGACCAACTGCCAAAGTAACCAACAGCAGAGAAGCAATGGTCACGATGAGAGAATAGGAAAGCACCTGCACGTCTGTCTCTGTAGGGAAGTGGGAGAGAGATGATGCATGTGACTCACATTTCCTGTACCTTGCTCTATCACTTCCACCTAACTGCACAGTCCAGATATCATGCTATGCGTTTTAGATACATGTCCTTTTTTTACCTGTGTTGGTGCTGAAACTGATAGAGGCGCTCCACTCACTCCAACTGCCATCAAAGTACCCTCCGCTCGGCTTGGCTCGAACCTTGACATGATACTCTGTGTTCTTATGGAGGTACTCGTCCCCCTCAATGATCAGAGGCTGATAGGTTATGTTTTTAACCTTTGAACAGGGTACACCGTAAAACAAGAACAAGACAATAAGACACCTTCCTAATATTTAGTTGCACCCACTTTTGCCCTCGGAACAGCCTCAATTGAATGATATTCTCTGATGAAGGTCAACTGACCGAAAGCTTAGCCTCTATTAAAATTAATCTGGCTGGAAGTGTGCAGAGACTTTTTCCTGTTTCTCCAGTTTTGCATTTTGCCTCCTGCACCTTCACGAGTGTGTGGTAGATTCTGCCTATTCTGATTCAATGATATGGAAATTATGGTAATATAATTAAGCTTTTGTATCCACAAATACAATAAAAATTGGCTTTTGGCAATTGTACCAGAGCATTTTTGACACTCCAGATGCGAAGTTGGAACAGTTGATTGCTGGGTTTCAGGTAATCCTTCAGGTATGGATTCCCAATGTATATAAGAGCCCGGTTGGAGCTCCTCAGAAATGTGGCATTCACCACCCAAGGACTCCTGGGTTTAACTGAAACATAAAGATCGACAAGAAAGACAGGATAAGTGTTAAGGGCAATTGATGCAAGTGCCAACTAAGGGCTATCAATTGATATCCGTCATGTAAAAATGCCTCATGTTACTTTCATTCAAACCATAGGGTGAGAAGGTATGAAATTATGATAACTTACTTATTTTTTTCAAACTCATCGTTTTCCAAAATGTGCCACCTCGTTTTAATTGAACGGTGAGATTATACGATTGCAGAGTGTCCAGGTCTGTAAATGTGACATTATTCCCCTTCTCTTTCAAACAGCGTTGCTTTTTGTCATCTGTGTAGCTGTAAACATAATGTTAATAAAATCACATTATCAATAAATAATTTCTTCATCTATTTGAGAATTTTACACATCTGGATATCTGAATATGCAGTAAGGGTGTTCTTCCACCCATGATATTTGTCATTTGTGTTGTATAAGCTCCTAACTAACACAACTGATGTTCAGTGGTCTTCTAGGAGGTTTATTACCAAAGACTCATGACTTTTATGTCCTCCATTTCATCATCATTATCGGTGTCATCATCAAGGTGGCAGGTTAGGCTGTTTGCTGCCGAGACACTGAGATGAGAGGTGCAGAGTATTCTGGGTTCTGGAAGGGAAAGGAAACTAAACTAAACTAAACTAAACAAAACCATTTCAGTGGTTTGAATGGGGTCAAGAGCAGCAAACTTTTTGTCAAATACATTTTGGTACAGAATGAGAATGAACAGTTAATGTTGCACCATCACTGTGTTGGACACAAATAATGCACTTAGACTTCAGGATTAAATCAGTGAATCATTTAAATAGAACTCTTAAAGAGGAATGGCAGCTCACCATTGTCAACCAATTCTTCTCCACTTTGAGAGTGCACCAGAACCGGGAGCATGAGTAAGGCAATCCATAGGCTGTATGCCATTTCTCACAAAGCAGTCACACTAGTGTACGGTGTAGTGCCCCCAGATACAGAGGTGAGACCCTGGCGCACAAACACACACACACACACAAGGAACTCAAAATGTCTCAGCTGTCTCATTGAACTGTCAGTATAAATATGACAGACGAGGGCAGAAGGAAGGGAGGAGAGACACGCACACACACACAGAGAGAGCGAGAGAGAGAGAGAGAGAGAGAGAGAGAGAGAGAGAGAGAGAGAGAGAGAGAGAGAGAGAGAGAGAGAGAGAGAGAGAGAGAGAGAGAGAGAGAGAGAGAGAGAGAGAGAGAGAGAGAGAGAGAGAGAGAGAGAGAGAGAGAGAGAGAGAAATGGAATTATCTATTCAGGATTGGAGCTGCTTATTGCATTCTTACTCAGTGACATTGGCTGAGGTTTTGGGGCGACAGTACAAAGATGTCACCTTTTATAGTATTAGTATTTTATTAGAATCCCCTTTAGTTACAGCCAAAGCTGTTTAGAAATGAAAAGCTGTTCAGGAATGAAAGCACTTTATGTATCTAGTCATAAGTATTTGGACAAATTCTCTTATATTTTTATTAAAGTAGTCAAATGTTTAGTATTTGGTCCCATATTCATAGCACACAATGACTATATCAAGCTTGTGACTCTACAAATTTGTTGGATGCATTTGCAGTTTGTTTTGGTAGTGTTTCAGATTATGTTGTGCCCAAGAATAGAATATGTTTAAGAACACTTCTATTATGGATGCTACCATGATTACGGATAATCATGAATAACTCATGAATAATAATGAGTGAGAAAGTTACAGAGGCATAAATATCAAACCCCCCAAAGAATGCTAACCTTCCCTGTTATCGGTAATGGTGAGAGCTATAGCATGTCTCGAGGGTATGATCTTTGTGCCTCTGTAACAATTGCCGGGTAAATGTTTCAGCAATGGGCAGGATAACCCTAACTCTAATTTAAAGATTATTATTATCATATTATGAGCACACTATTCTCAGGGATATAAAGGGGGTCAGCCTTTTAAGTTTTATCTGGGTTTGTGCCATGGCACCAGATCACGTTCTTATGAGAGAATTTCTGAGAATTGCTTGTGGAGGTGGGGGATGCCAACTCAAACAGTGCTCTAAGCATTAGAATATGAGCAAGGCTTGCTATTATTGACACCTTGTATACTATATTTACACAGACAGAAGAATATATAACCTTTTTCATTCAAACACTTTTTTAATAGAGTAAGGATCTGGTCATTTGAACATTGGAATAATGTTCAGATTTCTTTGCTGTTGTGAAACAACCTGAGACACACATGCATTTAACAAGAATATATTCTTCCTACTATTGTACCAACAACCATGAAGAGAAAAACAAACCAGTAACCTATACAAAACACTTCCTGTCTACACAAATGAATTGTTTTGGTTTCAAATGAGGCCAGAACGTACTCATCTTACTCAACATTAACCTTATCATTGAACAAGAGTTTGAGAAAAAGGAGCACTTACCACAAAGTTTGTAGAAATGTTCAAACCATTTCCCATTACAGGATGTTGTGAGAATGACTTAACATTTATGCTTGTTTCAACAGGTTTCAGTATTACAATGACAAGGTTCCATTGCATTTGTGATATGACCAATGTGTCCTGTAATGTGACAGGAAAGGAAAACCCCTTACTCTGTTAACCATTTCCCTGTTATGGAAAACTTTTGGGGGTATTCTGAATTCAGCACGTATTTTTCCTGCGCTTTTACACTTCAGATTGAAGAGTTTCATTCCAAAATGCTAAACTCAGAAAAAAAAGAAACGTCCTCTCACTGCCAAGTGCGTTTATTTTCAGCAAACTTAACATGTGTAAATATTTGTATGACTATAACAAGATTCAACAACATGTGACTAACAGAATTAGAATAATTAGAATAATGTGTCCCTGAACAAAGGGGGGGTCAAAATCAGAAGTAACAGTCAGTATCTGGTGTGGCCACCAGCTGCATTAAGTACTGCAGTGCATCTCCTCATCATGGACTGCACCAGATTTGCCAGTTCTTGCTGTGAGATGTTAGCCCACTCTTCCACCAAGGCACCTTCAAGTTCCTGGACATTTCTGGGGGGTAATGGCCCTAGCCCTCATCCTCCGATCCAACAGGTCCCAGACGTGCTCAATGGGATTGAGATCCGGGCTCTTCGCTGGCCATGGCAGAACACTCTAGAAGAAAAAGAAACGCACACCTATTTAGACGAGGTGCTAGCTAACGGAGTAGAAAACTTGAAAATAAAAGAGAGCCGCACACTCTAGGAGCTCAGATGCAAAAATGTAATTACCAACGTTTCGACAGCCAAGTTGTCTTCATCGGGGTATAATCACAAACACTGCAGGATGACTCGTTTATATAGTGTCAAAAGACACAGGTGTCTGTAATCATGGCCAAGAACACTGACGTTCCTGTCTTGCAAGAAATCACACACAGAATGAGCAGTATGGCTGGTACCATTGTCATGCTGGAGGGTTATGTCAGGATGAGCCTGCAGGAAGGGTACCACATGAGGGAGGAGGATGTCATTGCCTGCAATGACAACAAGCTCAGTCCGATGATGCTGTGACACCGACCCAGACCATGACTGACCCTCCACCTTCAAATCGATCCCGCTCCAGAGTACAGGCCTCGGTGTAATGCTCATTCTTTCAACGATAAACGCGAATCCGACCATCACCCCTGGTGAGACAAAACCGTGGCTCGTCAGTGAAGAGCACTTTTTGCCAGTCCTGTCTGGTCCAGCGATGGTGGGTTTGTGCCCTTGGGCGACGTTGTTGCGGGTGATGTCTGGTGAGGACCTGCCTTACAACAGGCCTACAAGCCCTCAGTCCAGCCTCTCTCAGCCTTTTGCGGACAGTCTGAGCACTGATGGAGGGATTGTGTGTTCCTGGTGTAACTCAGTTGTTGTTGCCATCCTGTACCTGTCCCGCAGGTGTGATGTTCGGATGTACCGATCCTGTGCAGGTGTTGTTACACTTGGTCTGCCACTGCGAGGATGATCAGCTGTCTGTCCTGTCTCCCTGTAGCGCTGTCTTAGGCGTCTCACAGTACGGATATTGCAATTTATTGCCCTGGCCACATCTGCAGTCCTCATGCCTCCTTGCAGCATGCCTAAGGCACGTTCACGCAGATGGGCAGGGACCCTGGGCATCTTTCTTTTGGTCTTTTTCAGAGTCAGTAGAAAGGCCTCTTTAGTGTCCTAATTTTTCATAACTGTGACCTTAATTGCCTACCGTCTGTAAGCTGTTAGTGTCTTAACGATCGTTCCACAGGTGCATTTTCATTAATTGTTTATGGTTCATTGAACATTTGAGCATGGGAAACAGTGTTTAAACCCTTTACAACAAAGTTATTTGGATTTTTACGAATTATCGTTGGAATGACAGCATCCTGAAAAAGGTCTGTTTCTTTTTTTGCTGAGTTTATATATCAATTTTCTGAAATGTTGGTAAATGAGCTTTTATTGTTTAAAAAAATGTATTATAGAGATCGGTGTGGTTTTTCACTATCTACATGGCATGGGGTTGTTCAATGACAGACATGTATTTGTTTAAAATCACTTGATGGTTTCATTTCAGAGAGACAAATAATCATGTTTTTTTGTAGTACTGCTAGGTTTTACACAGCCAAATGTAACCAGTAACTACATTTATAATAAAGAAATGTTAAAATGCTACATTTGTGACGTCAATATTTTTTTGTCAGTCATTTAGTGGATGCTCTTATACAGAGTGACTTACAGTAAGTGCATTCATATTAAGATAGCTAGGTGAGACAACCACATATCACTGTCAAATATACAGGATACGAACATTACATTCCAGCTCAACAATGGATTTAAAAAATCTATTCATTAAAAATCTGAAAACAGTACACACACAAAAGTACCCCTATGCAATTATTTTTGATGAAAAAACCCAAACGCTAAACATTTGTGCATATTGTGCTTTGGAAATAAACTTTTCATTTGTATTCGTTGGAATGCCCCTTTTAGTTATTATTCACTATTTATGCTTCTGATCCATTGCAAGTTCTTAGAAGATCCCAGCCAAGAGAGTCCAGCACAAGCTGGTAAGACCTGTGGTCTATTGGCTTCACTGTGTACACAGTGGTGCTTAAGGACAATGAAGAAATGTATTCATTAAAATGCCTCACATTTTCCTGACATTAAAAAGTAGGTGATGTAAGCAACATTCAAATGGCTTCTTGTCTAACATCAAACTTTCAACTTTAAAACTATAATATGTACAGTAGCACCAAGCTGCACTTATATTTTGACTAACGTGTTTATAATGATTTAACAGTGGAGGATAAAAAAAGAAGGATTGGAGGGAAGGTGAGGGACGAGTGTGTGTGTGTGTGTGTGTTTGTGTGGAGGTGTTGGTAACTGCGGGTGCCCGTGGGCGGAGGGTAGATGTTGGTGTGAGGTCTCGAATGCATCTGTGGGTGGCTGCTGTGGTTGTGATGCTGGGTTTGGTGTAGAAGAAAGATGAGAAAAACCTGTGGGCGAAGGGAAAGAATCCTATTCCTCTCTACACTCACTGGCTCTTGCACTGTTCATGTTGAGGGGCCACCTCCGGGGGGTTAACTCAGAACTAAAATATCCCCTAATTTGGTCTGTCCATGAGAGATTACTAAGAGGTATACTACAAAGCAGGTTCAAGGAGCTAACTTGCCTACATGTTCTGAAATAACTTTTTTTTCATCTTAAAAAATACATTATTTAAATGGGCATTGTCTAATTTACTAAACAATCAAAAGCAATTGTTTATGGCTGTTTTCAAAATAAGCTGGCTATAACTAATTGATCATGCTTTGTAGTATACCCCTATGAACTACACTTGATACCTGAATGAGGGGAGATGGTTATGAGAAGGGTGAAAGGTTAGTCAACACTTTCCTAGCTGCACACCATTCTCTGCAATGCTCCGTAAAGCCTGGTTGGCACACACCTCACTCTCCAGAGTTCTAAAGGAACCAAGCAGCCTGGCCCGCCTCCCCCTATGAAACCACACGCTGGTGGCCTTATCTCTGCACTCATCTCACAAACATCATCTGCTGTGGTTTTTTACCTCATGCCTCCTCTCTGCTCTGCAGCACTTCACACAGCCCTGGGAGTCTGTTCTCTAGTCTGTTTTGCACTCTCTCATTGTGGTCTAGATCCTCATCCTTTGACTGTGTGTAATGACTACTTAGCAAAGTGCTTAAGGATGATGCATGGTCCCTGTGTTCTGGTGAAAAGGGTAAAACTGTATTGATGAAGTGAAAAACAACAGCAAAAACCTCAAACACAACAACAAAATGACATCATTAATCAAAAACCATAAAAACACATCTCCATCAGCTATGTAAACAGATCGGTAGAGTAATTGCTGCTTATGCCACCTCTGACCTCGTCCTTCAGATATATTCTCTATCCCAACTATGAAGCCACACGGTGATCTCTTACTACTATTGAAGGGCTCATGTCCAGTGAAGCCACACCAAAATAACTCTTTGAAACTATGTCTCTGGCAGCCACATTAATCTCTCCGATGCACAGCAACTCTGTGAGCTTCCTGCTTCCTTTTGCTTGTTTATCTAACCAAGGTTGCACTCAACATCATCAGTTTTGCAATATTCTATAACAGGCACAGTGCCTATAGAAATTGCCTATAGAAAGTCTTAAACATTTTTCACATTATGTTACAAAGTGGGATTGAAATAGATTTAATTGAAACATTTTGTCATTGTTCTACACAAAATACTCCATAATGTGAAAATAAATTCTACAAAGTTCTAGAAATTAATAAAATTAAACAACTAAAATATAGTTATTGCATAAGTGTTCACCCCCTTTGTTTAGGCAAGCCTAAATTAGTTCAGAAGAAACATTTGGCTTAACAAATCACATAAGTTCTATGGACTCAATCTGTGTGAAATAACAGGGATTGACATGTTTTTTGAATGACTACCCCTTCCCCTGTCCACATACATACATACATACATACATACATACATACATACATACATACATACATACATACATACATACATACATACATACATACATACATACATACATACATACATACATACATACATACATACATACATACATTACACACACACGCACACACACACACACACACACACACACACACACACACACACACACACACACACACACACACACACACACACACACACACACACACACACACACACACACACACACACACACACACACACACACACACACACACACACACACACACACACACACACACACACATACATACATACACACATACATACATACATACATACATACATACATACATACATACATACATACATACATACATACATACATACATACATACATACATACATACATACATACATACATAGACAGATTAAACCACAAAGACCAGGGAGCTTTTTGAAAGCCTCATAAAGAAGGGCAGTGATTGGTAGATGGGTAACAATAACAAATCAGACACTGAATATATCTTTAAGCATGGTCAAGTTAATAATTAAACCACACAGTTCAATGGTTGTGATGGAAGAAAACTGAGGATGGATCAACAACATTGTAGTGACTCCACAATAATGACCTAAATTACAGAGTGAAAAGAAGAATACAAATATAAAGAATAAAAATATTCCAAAACATACATGCAACAAGGCACAATAGTAATACTGCAAAATACACGGCAAAGGTATACACTTTTTGGTCTAAATGCAAAGCCTTACGTTTGGGCCAAATCCAACACATCACTGAGTAACTGCCCCCTTACTTTCAAGCATGATGGTGGCTGCATCATGGTATGGGTATGCTTGACATCGGCAAAGACAGGGGAGTTTTTCAGGATGAAAAGGTACGGGATGGAGCTAAGCACAGGCAAAATTCTAGAGGAAAACATGCTTCAGTCTACTTTACCCTAGACACTGGGAGAGGAATTCACCTTTCAGCAGGACAATAACCTACAACACAAAGGCAAATCTACGCGGTGTTGTTTCAAATCAAATCCAATTTATTTGTCACATACATATGGTTAGCAGATGTTAATGTGAGTGTAGCGAAATGCTTGTGCTTCTAGTTCCTACAATGCAGTAATAACCAACGAGTAATCTAACCTAACAATTTCAAAACTACTACCTTATACACACAAGTGTAAAGGGATAAAGAATATGTACATAAACATATGAATGAGTGATGGTACAGAACGGCATAGGCAAGATGCAGTAGATGGTATAGAGTACAGTATATGCATATGAGATGAGTAATGTAGGGTATGTAAACAAAGTGGCATAGTTTAAAGAGGCTAGTGATACATGTATTACATAAAGCTGCAGTAGATGATATAGAGTACAGTATATACATATACGATGAATAATGTAGGGTATGTAAACATTATATTAAGTAGCATTGTTTAAAGTGGCTAGTGATATAATCTACGCTGGTGTTGCTTACCAAGACAACAGTGAATGTTCCTGAGTAGCCAAGTTACAGTTTTGACAGAAATATGCTTGAAAATCTATGTCAAGACTTGACAATTGCTGTCTACCCACGATCCCTAACACCTAGACAGAGCTTGAAGAATTTAGAAAAGAATAATATGTAAATATTGCACAATATAGGTGTGTAAAGAATGACTCACAGCTGTAATCACTGCCAAAGGTGCTTCTAACATGTATCGACTCAGGGGGTGAATACTTATCTAATCAAGGTATAGTAGTGTATTATTTTCTATTCATCTTTTACACATTTTTAAAATTTTGACACTAGAGTATTTTGTGTAGATCATTGATAAAAGAAAAAAGACAATTAAATCCATTTTGATCCCACTTTGAAACACAATAAAATGTGAAGAAATCCAAGGGGATGGTAAACTTTCTATAGGAACTGTAGACCTGATTGCAGAGGTAACTTATTGTGCTTTTGCCTACCAAATTGAACTGAATGGCTTTGAAAAATCTGCTGCTCAATAATAGTTAGAAAAATCTCAATTACATCCCAGGTCATCCCTGCTAAACTACACATGGAAAATAACCCTGCAGCAACAGGAAATGTGAATTATTATGTGGATTATAATCAATGGACATTTTTGTCGGGGTTAATACATTTTTCATAAGGGAAAATCAAGTCTGTAATTTCAAAGGGAAGATTACAAACTTCCGAAGCTTTTTTAACCCTTTATGCTTGTGGGAGTTGGTCTATATGGATAGGGCTAAAATGAAATGTTTCTTCAGAAGAAATATGATATGCATAACCATGGTAGCAATTGAAAGGGAACCGTTTAAAGATGAGGAAATGATTAGACCAAAGGGGAGTGAGTACACATACACAACAGTTTATCTGACACAAGACCGAATCCAAACACTACAATGTTGATGTTATGTGCATTGTACATTTACTGTACTTTTAACCACATTTATTGATAACAAAATGTAAAAATACTCTGGATAAGGTCAGTAACATGATCCTGGAAAATGTGGGGTAGGTGAAAATTCATACAAAACAATGACAAGGGTTTGAGTGAGAGGACTAACTGGTGTCTCCAAGTGGCCACATATCTCTCCAAAGTGTGCACAGTTTCTTAACAATTTCAATGCACTTTTATGACTCAAATAAGTCTTCAACTATAAGGTACCTTTTTGAGCTCTCCTTGCTGTGCCATTGAGGCGCAACCACACATTTGTTTCATTTGGAACACAACCCCCACTCTCACACAATTACTGTTGTTGTTTACCCAATCCAGAAACAGTCCATTATAAATCACAATCTGGGTTCAGGTGGGCATGATTTGAAAGCTTGTACTATTGCCAACATGACTAGCTAAGTTATAAAATATGATTTTACAGTGTTAGGCTTTCACAGGGCAGTTCAGAGAAACAGACTGTAATGTTGATGCCCATAGAAAGGAGTGATGAGTGCATTCAGGTGCGTGTGCCGTGACAAATTATCTTAACAAAAAACAAACATATGCTGATTCTGTTGAGAACAACCCAGGGCATGACATGTCATCTTGTAACTGTACAACAAATATATTGATCATAAACGTTGACACGGTATATGAAATTAGTTTTATGATTTGCAAATGTGAAGTGCACATTTGGACTCACGGGTGTTTGGCTTGTATGACATCAAAGCGGTATTTATTCTAATCCTCAATGTGTTGTCTTTCAAAAATACAGTTTCCTCTTAATTTACAGACATTCCCTCTCTCAGACAACAAACGATTTCCAAAAGTTGCCCAATTAGCAGGAGGGATGGGGGAAATTTCTTGTTGCTCACGGTGCTCAAGTTCAGAACAGCTGTCAGTCAAAACCCATGCAACACTTTGAAGTGCAGAGCCAGAGCTCTTATGTTTTGTGCAGCATGTTACTGTATAGCCACTACGCTCCAACCTAGGCGCTTATTAGTGCCCGAATCTGCAATTTTCAACCATATACGGATACTAGTGTAAAAGGCTACACCTCAAATAACCTACAAGTTTGACATTTATTACATTGCAGGAAAGTTATTTTGCAACCGGGTGGACAAATTAAGATCCTACATCTGTAGGTCTCCACTTTCCATGGCACATAATCTTGCATCACCAGCATATCTTTTGACCAGTTGGTCAAGAAATCCCCTTCCTTATGTCACTCTGTAATTATGTTCAACATTCAGAATGTAGAGTGAATGTCGTCATCTCACAATGTTTATACCCTGTTCTAAGCATTATCAGATGAGATGGTGTTCTCTGAGGTTTCTGGTGCAGGCTGAGCAATGAGATACTGGGTCATCCCCTGAGAGTCGAAGAGGAACCATGTGTGGTTTGTAAAGGCCAATTTGACCACATGCTCTTCTGAGACACTTTCATTTATGTAAACCTGCTAAAACCCAGAATCTGTGGAACTGTAATTTGTGATAAAAGTGCCAGACAGTAGACAGAGATAATGTTGGTGGTTCTGTCAATAAAGATCAACCTGTCTGTGTCAGCCTTACTGTCAAACAAAATGTAAACTTGGTCTGGTGTGTTCTAGCAGTCTAAGCCACTGCCTCAGTAGCACATGTACAATGTACCATTTTCAGCTTGGGTTCATATCAGATCCACTGCTCTTTCAGCATTCTCTCTCCTACCTCTATCTCTATCTATCCACTAAACATAGAAAATACTTTAAAAATATATTTAAAAACAAAAACAAATAAAGCCATGCAACACCACCTATCATTTCCTCACTGATCAGCCTGTTCTGAGAACAGAGTTACCAACCACCTGAGATACTGAAGGGTAACCTCGGACACCTGAGATACTGAAGGGTAACCTCGGACACCTGAGATACTGAAGAGGAACCTCGGACACCTGAGATACTGAAGGGTAACCTCGGACACCTGAGATGTTGAAGGGTAACCTCGGACACCTGAGATGTTGAAGGGTAACCTCGGACACCTGAGATGTTGAAGGGTAACCTCGGACACCTGAGATACTGAAGAGGAGCCTCGGACACCTGAGATACTGAAGGGTAACCTCGGACACCTGAGATGTTGAAGGGTAACCTCGGACACCTGAGATGCTGAAGGGTAACCTCGGACACCTGAGATACTGAAGGGTAACCTCGGACACCTGAGATACTGAAGGGTAACCTCGGACACCTGAGATACTGAAGGGTAACCTCGGACACCTGAGATACTGAAGGGTAACCTCGGACACCTGAGATACTGAAGGGTAACCTCGAAGACACCTGAGATACTGAAGGGTAACCTCGGACACCTGAGATACTGAAGGGTAACCTCGGACACCTGAGATACTGAAGGGTAACCTCGGACACCTGAGATACTGAAGGGTAACCTCGGACACCTGAGATACTGAAGGGTAACCTCGGACACCTGAGATACTGAAGGGTAACCTCGGACACCTGAGATAGAGAGACAGCCATTCAGGTGCAGCTGCTCAGGTACAGTAGAGACACAACCAACAGTATGTTACCATGGGAAACAACCAACAGACTGCTACCATGGGAAACAACCAAGAGCCACATTCACAAAGCCTGCCACACACCGGCTGTATGTGTGTGTGTGTGTGTGTGTGTGTGTGTGTGTGTGTGTGTGTGTGTGTGTGTGTGTGTGTGTGTGTGTGTGTGTGTGTGTGTGTGTGTGTGTGTGTGTGTGTGTGTGTGTGTGTGTGTGTGTGTGTGTGTGTGTGAGACAAAAACAGGGAAGGGGGGGAAGACAAATTTTCTACCAATACCCACAGATGCCAGGTGGTTGCAAGGCTGTGGTTGGTATGGAGAGATGAGGGTAATACATGGAAGGAGGTAGAGACAGGGTACTGTTGTGGTTCATCTTCCCCATCTGTAGTTGTGCTATTAGTTAAGAGTATAGTGAGATCTCACACAACACGAATGCAGATGCACCATGCTGCCGTGCCTATACAGTGCTGTTAAAGTATACTGACAGGTCTTTAAGACAGAGTGAGCTGTCCTTCTGAGTAGTTTAAAACTTCCCCAGGGGAACTCCACACAGCTTATAATGCAATTCTGAAGTTGGTTTTTGGTATTCTATCAAAACCCCCAAAGTATTTTCAGTACATAATTCACAACACAACATGTATTCAACATTTTCTATTTTTTATTTGGCCTTTTGGCCTTTTGTAATACAATTCTTTTTTAAGAAAGATTGTGAGGTTACATTTTGTTCAAACTGAGTCAATACATTGTATATTATTTTCACCCACTGACTAAATAAGTTTCCTAATTATAGAGATATAAGAGAAAAACTATACCTCACCCCGACCATCAAACCACTGGCATATGAATGTACTTATCATTTACTCATCCACAAAACCAGATCATTGGGAGTTTTCAATGCTTCATCTAACATCTATTAATTTAAGTACATAAATTCACCATGTCACCAAATTGATAGTGCAACATGTACTATTCTGCATACATGCAACACACTTCAATAAAACACATCAACAATTAAGGACAACATATCAATGTATCAATGCTTGCATCCATACTCTAAATCACACACCAGTTCATTTACTCCTGTTCAATTTCAGCAATGAAACTTATGACATAGAAAACACAAACAATGTATACATTTATCAAACTTTTATGGCACACAGGGCCCACAGACTAAAGGCCTCTCTGGGGGTGTGGCCCATGTGAAATATATTATTCTGTGTATAACATGATATAATGGGTATATGATCGTGAGTTTTGACATATAGCGTGGAATGCAGTGAAAAGTGGTGAACTTCCAGTCATATAAAAAAGCATGTGTTTGCTCACACTCAGAAAAATGTTGTGTAGGAGGTGCTGACTAATGGTGAGTAAACTGTAGGCTATAAAAATAAAGAGTCACACACTATATACAAGCTCTCAGTAATGTATTGGGTATACCACCAACGTTACGGCATCACTCTTCCAGTCTTAACATAAGCAATACCAAATTCTTTATAACTGACAGAGAGCAGCAGAGAGGGTGTTATTGGAACTCTACTATAATGTCCCACAAGAGTCAAACTCTCTGCTATAATGTCCCACAAGAGAGTCAAACTCTCTGCTATAATGTCCCACAAGAGAGTCAAACTCTCTGCTATAATGTCTCATAATCCACAAAGGACTAAGTTATAAAAATACACTGTGCGAAACATAGAGAAAAAGGAATGACACTCAAAATGGGCGAGTAGTAGCGTTAGAACAACTCCATCCCCCTTTATCATGAAAAACTCCATTGTATTCAAAAAGAAACAGGACCAATTAACATATTCCAAACAAAACACGAGGTGAATCAGGGATGCTCCTGTACACATTACTGGCATTGTTAGTAGCTAGAGACCTTCCACACACCGGCTTTGCTCTAGTAAAAGCTGCTCTGATATCTCTGAATGGAGGCTAGGGGAACTGCTCACTAATGGTTCTGGGATCTGAAAAGGCGCTTACAACTCCACAGAGGAGCAACACCAGTATTAGTGTTTTCTAACCAATAGGATTGGCAGGATGAAGCAGAAACACAGTGGAGTCGCAGACATGATCTTTTATTATTTACTCCAGTTTCATGGAGCTGAGGGCACTTTATCTCAAGAGAAGACCGAAGGTGTCGGAGTATCATAATGAAGTTACCTCGACCTTCCACATACTCTCTGCATCACAACTGTAACTAACGGCGGTCCAAGGAAACGGTAACAAAGAAGACATCCTTTGAGAAGTCAGACAAATGTCGCTCTCGATTTACTTGGGATCAAAATGTACTGTGAAGTTTCATTAGTCCTCTCATCAGTAGTCTTTGATTAGCTGTGTGGCTCTTCCTCTACCTATCTGGAGGCACTTCTCATGTTCTCTGGTCTCACTTACTAATAAACAGTCTCTCACTTCCATTGAATCGCTCTGTCCTGCAGCAGACTGTCCTGGCATGGCCACAGATCTGTTGGTGCCGTCTTATCAACACCTGCCAGTCATCGTCATGCCATGCAGGAGTTGGCAAGACAGCACAAACAGATCTGGAACCAGGCTAAGACTGTCCTGCTGGAATTGCTGTCATCTTACTCCGCACAGAACACTCAATGTCTTGTGTATTACACCTCTCTAGTTCCATTTTAAAATGCACTTTCTCCTGCCCTCTCTACTCAAGTTCACCGACACATGCATCTATCGGACTTAATCCTGACTTACATAAAGCTTGGCTTTGTTTCTCCTTATTCTGAGACGATACCAAACGTTTCAATGAGATAGCAGAGTCAGATAAATTGAATTCAGAGTAAAAACAACAACACATCTCTCTGTTGAGAGCTTCAGACTTCCTGGATCATGCAGGAAACTGTGTGCTCTTATCTAAAGACAGAAGAAACTATTTTTAAGACACCAAATAAAACTTGAGCCTCAGAATACTGAGGATTCCTCAAGGCGTAGGAAAGATAGAGAGAAGCAGAGCTACTGGGCTGTGTGCAGCAGAGCCACTGCAATGCAGTGCTGCTCCTGTCTGCTCCTAAAGAGGAGTACGGCTGAGACATAGAGAATTAACTCATCATGAGGCAGACAGACAGTTACACAGTAGAACAAGACACCTTGAATGCTAGGCAGAGTGGCTAACGGGAAATGAATGCTTTGTCAATGGAAGTGTGAGTGCACACATTTAGACAGATTCATCTCATCTGTGAGAGGAATTCTTACAGTGGGCTTACCATAAAGACTTCTTACAATGAATAAAATAAATGACTGCATGGGACAGAACTGATGGTTAATCATTGAAGCACAGCATCTCAATAGTCAGCTGTAGAAGACACCAAGGGAGGCTGCAGTTGTGGACAGGTAAAAAGGATGACTTAATACCACATTCTGCTGGATTTACACAGACACAGACAGAGACTTGACAGACTCCATTGTTGGTCAGTTGGAAGGTTCTTTGTCTTCCAGTGAGTCCTGGAGTCTTGTCGCCCTCTGCTGTTGAGATCAACAGCTGGAAGTAAGTTACCCAGGTTAGAGGGAGCTCTTTTGGGCTCTGCTCTTCTTTGCTAAGAACCAGGCCTGTGGTAGGCCTTGCTGAAGCCTCAGACTCGAGTGAGGAAGTCTAGGCTTAGGTTGGCAGGGATGTGCAGGGTCTCCAGGCTGAGGGCGGAAGGGGTGTAGGGGAACAGGACAGGGAAGGTGTGCTTGGTGTCCACCAGGAGCATTGGGACATCGTTCCTATCCTGCAGACGATTCTGAGGACAACAAGATAGACAACATTTGGTTCAAAAATATAAATAAAAAAAAAATATAAAACTTGATTAAATAGATTAAGTATTGTTACCTGGATGTTTCGGATAAAGGACACAGTGACTCTTTCCTCAAACTCGTTGAGCGGGGTGTAGAGGTTGAGAATTTTTACGATCTGTACGACAAACAAGACACTGGTTAATACTCTTCCTGTGAACTTTGAGACATAGAGTTGTTAGTGGAGCTCTGTGTGCTGGATGCAGTAAGATTGGTGATGTGATGATGAGAGTGGAGCTCTGCGTGCTGGATGCAGTAAGATTGGTGATGTGATGATGAGAGTGGAGCTCTGTGTGCTGGATGCAGTAAGATTGGTGATGTGATGATGAGAGTGGAGCTCTGTGTGCTGGATGCATTAAGATTGGTGATGTGATGATGAGAGTGGAGCTCTGTGTGCTGGATACAGTAAGATTGGTGATGTGATGATGAGAGTGGAGCTCTGTGTGCTGGATGCAGTAAGATTGGTGATGTGATGAGAGTGGAGCTCTGTGTGCTGGATGCAGTAAGATTGGTGATGTGATGAGAGTGGAGCTCTGTGTGCTGGATGCAGTAAGATTGGTGATGTGATGAGAGTGGAGCTCTGTGTGCTGGATGCATTAAGATTGGTGATGTGATGATGAGAGTGGAGCTCTGTGTGCTGGATGCAGTAAGATTGGTGATGTGATGATGAGAGTGGAGCTCTGTGTGCTGGATGCATTAAGATTGGTGATGTGATGATGAGAGTGGAGCTCTGTGTGCTGGATGCAGTAAGATTGGTGATGTGATGATGAGAGTGGAGCTCTGTGTGCTGGATGCAGTAAGATTGGTGATGTGATGAGAGTGGAGCTCTGTGTGCTGGATGCAGTAAGATTGGTGATGTGCAACAGATTTGTAACAGGTTTGTGTTATAGGTGTTTAAGTGTACCTGCTGCATGGTGAGAGAGGTGCACAGGGAGCAGATCGCCTCGGCATCCTGGGACGTCTTCTTCTTGACCTGCAGCAGCTGGGCGGCCTGGATAACGGGCTCTATGTTAACCACCGCCCCGCTCTGGTGAAGGTTCTTCCCCCTCAGCCACTCCTCCATCTGACTGATGTTGTACCTGACCAATCACAGTGAAACACACTTAGTACAGAGCCACCTGTTAAGTGAATAGCTTTCATCAAACCCATTATGCTGTAATGAGCTACAGTTCTTCTCCCTCTCTGTATGTGCTCCTGTCCTCTCAGCAATACAGTATGTACCGTTAAAGGAAAACTCCACCCAAAAATGATATGTATATATTTTGTTTCATTAGTCCACTGTTCATATCAAATCCAATTGTATTTGTCACATGCGCCGAATACAACAGGTTCCCCAACATCCCTTCCGCCCTCAGCCTGGAGACCCTGCACATCCCTGCCAACCTAAGCCTAGACTTCCTCACTCGAGTCTGAGGCTTCAGCAAGGCCTTACAGTGAAATGCTTACTTACAAGCCCTTAACCAACAAAGCAGTTTTACGAAAATACCTCAAAAAAAGTAAGAGATAAAAATAACAAATAATTAAAGACATACAGTCCCATTTTGCATCATGATGATGATGTACTTCACTTTACTTCATGAAAGTGCAATATCTTGAAAACTTGATTGCTGACATTCAAAACATGTTGGGACTATATCAACAGTGGAATAAAGAAACAAATACAAAAACATAGGTTTTGGCTAGAGTTTCCCTTTAAGAACCTGGAGTTTTTCCTGGTCAGCTCTTATTAAAAAAAACAAGCCCTAGTAATATAGAACATCCCCAGCAAGGTTCTGTATATATGTAAACATACCTGAGCTGCATGCCAGTGCTCCAGGAACAGACGTCTTTCCTGAGCAGCAGGTTGTTGAGGGTGACAGCGTTGATGCTGTAGAACAGCTGCCGGATCACCTGGCCTGCTATCTCTGGGTCCAGGCCGTGCTCGCCCATCACCCCGTGGAACTGGCCCAGCTGTCTGATCAGGGCCTCTAGGGTGTAGCTCCCCGGGCCCTCCCCGTCCATACTGGAAGAGCGGTTCCTGTAACCCATGGGCTTTACTCCCGCCAGGCTGGGGATGCTCTCACTCTCCAACATGGCCGACACTGTCCGGGGGAAGGAAGATAGTCGTTCATGCAACTGATTCATTAATTAATTAATACATTTCTATAGGTTTGATTGTTTATTCATCTAATTTTAGAAAACCTAAGTACTGAACTATAAGTACTGAACTGTGTAAACGTAGATCAGTAATAGAAGGGAATAAACATACAGTATAAAAGCCAAATATCATGGCTTTTATAAATATATCAATGTGAAAACAGCAGTACAATCAACCCAGAATGAAGAAAAAGTTAGTCCCTTTCCAATTTCATTGTCCCTAATCTTTGGACCATACAGCTCTTGGCCCCTAGCTCCCCCAGCTCCTCACCGATCATGGGCTGCATCATGTGCTCTGCCACCTTGATGAGCTGCTGGTAGATCTGAATGGAGAGATCACTCAGCACCTGGCGATACTCTGCCAGGTCAAAGTTCTTCAGGCAGTGCTCATTCTGTTTGGCTGTGTTCTGAGTCATAAACGCCTGGGAACACACGACAAGACAGGGATGACAGTTGTAGAGAGTTACAATTTGTAGAGTTTACAACAAGTGTATTTATGTTGTATTTACAAAAGTCTGTATATCTTTAAAATGCATTGTGTATGGAGAGGAATCAAGGAGTAATCCGATTGCATAAAATGTCTGACAATCTACCTCTTATTTCAATGAGCTCAAGTACTGAACATCTAGCATCTCTTCACAGTTTTTAATGAGCAGAATGATCTCTGAGATATCAAAGTAAGTCTCACCTCATCTCCACTGTACTGCTTGAGACAGTGCAGCAGACGACTCGTGTTGGCCAGCCAGAAGGAGGTCATCTCAAAGTCATTATTGTTTTTCTGCATTGGAATTGCAAAATGAAAGTGTGTTAAATACCAGAATCGCTGTACTTTATTTCTGACCAATCTTTTCTTGCAACTGATTTCCAAAGATCCATCGCAAACAGACATTAAAATATGTATAAAATCTCAATCCATACGTGTGAGTAGAACTCTGTATCTGTACCTTGAGGACCTTCTTAATGGCGTTGATGGTGGAGGTGAGCAGAGAGTGGACCTTCTGATCATCGTTGATGTAGTCCGCATGGCGGATGCACATGAAGAGGATGTAGGCAGGTAGGCAGGGCACTGTTGCTGATACAGCATTGGGCTTCATGTCTGGAACACCAAACAGAACATAATAACACAGAAACGAGTTCATCCACAATTTCAGTGATCATTGTAGTAATCGTGTGGATTTTAGAATATAATGTTACGTTCTGGACTGGACAGGTGTTGTACTTGTGATGCTGTCATATCGTAGCTGATTTGAGCTGCAATGTCGTACCAGTGATGAGTGTTTTGACCAGCAGAGCCTCGTCCTCCTTGTAGTACTCCAGCATGCCCTCAAAGTCCTTCTCTCTGCGCTGGACAGTCACCTGACGGGTCAACTGTGGCTTGGCCTTGGTGGGCTGGGATGATGCTGCAGTCAAAGACACTGGAAAGGGCAGAAGACAAAGTGGTCACTTATATTGCCATAATCATCATAGTAATACATATTAACCATCATACTGTAGGTCCATCACTAGGCCTTCATTACAGCTCAGTGAGACCAATACAGACAGTATTCACTAGGCCTTCATTACAGCTCAGTGAGACCAATACAGACAGTATTCACTGGGCCTGTATTACAGCTTAGTGAGACCAATACAGACAGTATTCACTCGGCCTGTATTACAGCTTAGTGAGACCAATACAGACAGTATTCACTGGGCCTGTATTACAGCTTAGTGAGACCAATACAGACAGTATTCACTGGGCCTGTATTACAGCTTAGTGAGACCAATACAGACAGTATTCACTGGGCCTGTATTACAGCTTAGTGAGACCAATACAGACAGTATTCACTGGGCCTGTATTACAGCTTAGTGAGACCAATACAGACAGTATTCACTGGGCCTGTATTACAGCTTAGTGAGACCAATACAGACAGCATTCATTAGGATTTCAAGCTCTCTCACCTTCCATATCTGGAACTTTCTTCATGTAGATCCTTAGCTGCTTCTTCAGTTTCCTCTCGTTCTTCTCCAGTTTCTCCACAAGCTCTTTTAAGTCCTGTAGTAGCAGAAACATTCAAGAAGGTCGACACAACACTATAACTTTCAGAGCTCTGGGCTGTTCCATTCCAATAGGGGTCCTTGGGCCCGTATTCACAAAGAGTCTCAAAGGAGGAGTGCTGATATAGGATTAGTTTAGCCTTCTGGCTCATAATGAATAATACGATTATATGGATGTGTGTGTAGGGGGTAGGAGGTTGCAGTGTTCTCACCAGGTTGTCGTTGGTGAGGCGGGTGATCTCCTGCTGGACGCTGTACTCCACCTGGGCCTCAGGGGACAGAGACATAGTGTGGTTCAGCATCTCCTGTTTCTTCTCTATGTCGTCCTTCAGCAGCTCAATCTGGGTGTTGAACGCTGCCAGCTCATCCTCGTGCTTCCTGGCCTGAGACTGAAGCTGGGCCTCCAGCAGCCTGGGAGATAGGGGTTGAGGGGGAGACAGGGAGAAGAAGAAGGAGAGAGGGGGTGAGGGGGAGACAGGGAGAAGAAGAAGGAGAGAGGGGTTGAGGGGGAGACAGGGAGAATAAGAAGGAGAGAGGGGTTGAGGGGGAGACAGGGAGAATAAGAAGGAGAGAGGGGGTGAGGGGGAGACAGGGAGAAGAAGAAGGAGAGAGGGGGTGAGGGGGAGACAGGGAGAAGAAGAAGGAGAGGGGGGTGAGGGGGAGACAGGGAGAAGAAGAAGGAGAGGGGGTTGAGGGGGAGACAGGGAGAAGAAGAAGGAGAGAGGGGTTGAGGGGGAGACAGGGAGAAGAAGGAGAGAGGGGTTGAGGGGGAGACAGGGAGAAGAAGAAGAGAGGGGTTGAGGGGGAGACAGGGAGAAGAAGAAGGAGAGAGGGGTTGAGGGGGAGACAGGGAGAAGAAGAAGGAGAGAGGGGTTGAGGGGGAGACAGGGAGAAGAAGAAGGAGAGAGGGGTTGAGGGGAGACAGGGAGAAGAAGAAGGAGATAGGGGTTGAGGGGGAGACAGGGAGAAGAAGAAGGAGAGAGGGGGTTGAGGGGGAGACAGGGAGAAGAAGAAGGAGAGAGGGGGTTGAGGGGGAGACAGGGAGAAGAAGAAGGGGAGAGGGGTTGAGGGGGAGACAGGGAGAAGAAGGAGAGAGGGGTGACAGGGAGAAGAAGAAGGAGAGAGGGGGTGAGGGGGAGACAGGGAGAAGAAGAAGGAGAGAGGGGGTGAGGGGGAGACAGGGAGAAGAAGAAAGAGAGAGGGGGTGGTTACAATAAGCCTAAAGCTGACCAAACCTTCAAACTTCTACCTTGTAGAATTCCTGTACCATAGTGTGGAGGCTGTATTAAATATGGCTTCATATGTCATTAACATCATCATCACCGCCACAGTTTGAGATTACTTTTGTCCCATTAAATGTTCTATTTTACCACAGACATAGGAGGGTAGGAGGGTAGGAGATTAAGCAGGAAGGCAGTAAGTAGAGAAAGCAGTAAGCAGGAAGGCAGTAAGTAGAGAAAGCAGTAAGCAGGAAGGCAGTAAGTAGAGAAAGCAGTAAGCAGGAAGGCAGTAAGTAGAGAAAGCAGTAAGCAGGAAGGCAGTAAGTAGAGAAAGCAGTAAGCAGGAAGGCAGTAAGTAGAGAAAGCAGTAAGCAGGAAGACAGTAAGTGGAGAAAGCAGTAAGCAGGAAGGCAGTAAGTAGAGAAAGCAGTAAGCAGGAAGGCAGTAAGTAGAGAAAGCAGTAAGCAGGAAGGCAGTAAGTAGAGAAAGCAGTAAGCAGGAAGACAGTAAGTGGAGCAGAAAAGCAGAAGACGACCTGGCCACTTGCTTTAGACCCTGGTATGCCAGGCCCAGCTCGCCATCTTCATTCAAATAACCCCAGTCTGAAGCTTTGCTGCCGCCGGGAAGGCAGGAGAGAGAAACAGACAGAGACAAAGAAAGGAAGAAAGAGGAGGAAGTGAAAAAAAAAATGGACAGATGAAAACAGAACAGAGCAAGAGGAGTTAGCACCACAGAGAGTTAGAGCAGAAACCTAAAGAGGAACCAGAGATTTTGCAGTTAAAATCTTATAACTGACTTAGCAAAAAGCCCTCACACACACACACACACACACACACACACACACACACACACACACACACACACACACACACACACACACACACACACACACACACACACACACACACACACACACACACACACACACACACACACACACACACACACACACACACACAGACAGACAGAGACAGACTATCATCTCCTCTAAAGCACAGTGAAGGACCTCTCTCCAAGCAAAAGCTTCTACACTCACAGGGATGTTCACCCTTTTAAAACCAGACCATTCCTGCAGGGTGAGAGGGTGTCATTATATGGCCACCTGCCTCTCATTACTGCCATCTATCTGCTGGGTCATGTTGCCATAACGTTGATGTCTAGCACTTCCCTCTAGGTTAAAAGGTTCTGCTCTCCAGATACAACAGAGGTGCTAAATAACCCTGGTGTCGAGGCTAGATTCCTACAGCCGGGCTAGGACGCAGAATGAAAGATAAATATAGAAAGGACAGGAATAGATGACGAGGGAATGGAAGATTGTCTGGGTCGAGATGAATCGAGATCGAGATGAATCTGTGTGCTTCGAGGGGTTCATCATGAGTAACAAAAATGTCTTCCCTCCCTGGTAATCTGAGAGCCATCTACAATACCACTGTGTCAACCACAATGGGGTGGAATCAAAAGCAGTGTGCAGTTTGCCATCAGTATTTCACCAGAACATCAGAATGATGGGGACAGTTTTGATCAGAAAGATGACCTGATGTTACTCTGAGAGGAAAATGTGATAATTCAGAACTGTCTCTCGGGTCTAGCCTAGTTAAAATGTTAATTTGGGAAAAGCTGCACTGAAAAGCTTTTAGGTTTATCTGTTCGTCAGGTACTGACGACGCACCCCAAACATCCCTTTTAGTAGGGTTTTGAGTTACTCCCCTCGGGGAAATGTTACAGGTCACTAGAGGAATAGAGTCAAACGATTCTTTATCCCAGGGGCAGTAAGGTTCCTGAAAGTCTAAAACCACCAGTAGGACCAGCCGACTGGCCTACAACTAACATTGCAGTTGACAGAATGTTCTATCGTGTATAGTGTATATACTGTAGAGTACAGATGATCATTAATCGCTCATGAACTGCACTTTATATTGTCTGTGTGTGTCTTCTGTCTATCTCGGATTGTATTTTTAATGTACAGTGCCTTGTGAAAGTATTCACCCCCCTTGGCATTTTTCCTATTTTGTTGCCTTACAACCTGGAATTAAAATAGATGTTTTAGGGGTTTGTATCAGTTGATTTACACAACATGCCTACCACTGACGATGCAAAATATTTTTTCTTGTGAAACAAACAAGAAATAAGACAAAAAACAAAAAACTTGAGCATGCATAACTATTCACCCTCCCATAGTCAATACTTTGTAGAGCCACCTTTTGCAGCAATTACAGCTGCAAGTCTCTTGGGGTTTGTCTCAATAAGCTTGGCACATCTAGCTACTGGGATTTTTGCCCATTCTTCAAGGCAAAACTGCTCCAGCTCCTTCAAGTGTGATGGGTTCCGCTGGTGTATAGCAATCTCTAAGTCATACCACAGATTCTCAATTGGATTGAGGTCTGGGCTTTGACTAGGCCATTCCAAGACATTTAAATGTTTCCCCTTAAACCACTCGAGTGTTGCTTTAGCAGTATGCTTAGGGTCATTGTCCTGCTGGAAGGTGAACCTCCGTCCCAGTCTCAAATCTCTGGAAGACTGAAACAGGTTTCCCTCAAGAATTTCCCTGCATTTAGCGCCATCTAGAATTCCTTTAATTCTGACCAGTTTCCCAGTCCCTGCCGATGAAAACATCCCCACAGCATGATGCTGCCACCACCATGCTTCACTGTGGGGATGATGTTGGGTTTGCGCCAGACATAGCGTTTTCCATGATGGCCAAAAAAATCAATTTTAGTCTCATCTGATCAGAGTACCTTCCTCCATATGTCTGGGGAGTCTCCCACATGCCTTTTGGTGAACACCAAACGTGTTTGCTTATTTTTTTCTGGCCAATCTTCTGTAAAGCCCAGCTCTGTGGAGTGTACGGCTTAAAGTGGTCCTATGGACATATACTCCAATCTCCGCTGTGGAGCTTTGTAGCTACCTCAGGGTATCTTTGGTCTCTTTGTTGCCTCTCTGATAAATGCCCTCCTTGCCTGGTCCGGCAGGTTTGTTGAGGTGACATATTATTTCAATTTTTTAAATAATGGATTTCGGTGGTGCTTTGTGGAATGTTCCAAGTTTCTGATATGTTTTTAGAACCCAAGCCTGATCTGTACTTCTCCACAATTTTGTCCTTGACCTGTTTGGAGAGCTCCTTGGTCTTCATGGTGCCGCTTGCTTGGTGGTGACCCTTGCTTAGCGGTGTTGCAGACACTGGGACATTTCAGAACAGGTATATACTGAGATCATGTGACTGATCATGTGACACTTAAATAAAGTCCACCTGTGTGCAATCTAACTAATTATGTGACTTCTGAAGGTAATTGGTTGGCTATGAAGTCTTATCTAGGGACTTCATAGCAAAGGGGGTGAATACATAGCACTTTTTTTCATTTTATTTTCATTTCACTTAATCAATTTGGACTATTTTGTGTATGTCCATTACATGAAATTCAAATCAAAATACATTTAAATTACAGGTTGTAATGCAACGAAATAGGAAAAACAGCAAGGAGGATGACTACCTTTTCAAGGCACTGTACGCACAGAGCCACAACCACAATACCTAGGTGTCTGGCTAGACTGTAAACTCTCTGTAGACTCTCCTTCCAGACTCACATTAAGCATCTCCAATCCAAAATTAACTCTAGAATTGGCTTCCTTTATTCGCAACAAAGCATCCTTCACTCATGCTGCTAAACATACCCTCGTAAAACTGACCATCCTACCAATCCTCGACTTCAGCGATGTCATTTACAAAATAGCCTCCAACATTCTACTCAACAAATTGGATGCAGTCTATCACAGTGCCATCCGTTTTGTCACCAAAGCCCGAAATACTACCCACCACTGCAACCTGTACGCTCTCGTTGGCTGGCCCTCGCTTCATACTCGTCGCCAAACCCACTGGCTCCAGGTCATCTACAAGTCTTTGCTAGGTAAAGCCGCACCTTATCTCAGCTCACTGGTCACCATAGTAGCACCCACCAATAGCACGCGCTCCAGCAGGTATATCTCACTAGTCACCTCCAAAGCCAATTCCTCCTTTAGCCACCTTTCCTCCCAGTTTTCTGCTGCCAATGATTGGAACAAACTGCAAAAATCACTGAAGCTGGAGACTCATATCTCCCTCACTAGCTTTAAGCACCAGCTGTCAGAGCACCTCACAGATCACTGCACCAGTACATAGCCCATCTGTAAATAGCCCATCCAACTACCTCATCCTCATACTGTATTTATTTATTTATCTTGCGCCTTTGCACCTCAGTATCTCTACTTGCACATTCATCTTCTGCACATCTATCACTCCAGTGTTTAATCGGTATATTGTAATTACTTCGCCACCATGGCCTATTTATTGCCTTTACCTCCCTTATCTTACCTCATTTGTACACACTGTATATAGACTTTTTCTGCTGTATTATTGACTGTATGTTTGTTTACTCCATGAGTAACTCTGTGTTGTTGTATGTTTCAGACTGCTTTGCTTTATCTTGGCCAGGTCACAGTTGTAAATTAGAACTTGTTCTCAACTAGCATACCTGGTTAAATAAAAGGTGAAATAAATAAAAAATGTCCCCATGGGGATAATAAAGTCATTCTCTTCTCTTGAACATTCTGTAGCTAAACTGGGTCTGTTGGACTACAACTGACTGATGTTGGTAGTAGAACTGAAATCTGGGCATAGAGGTACAGATGTGAACGTCTCTAGGCAATCTCCAGTTGGACAAAACTACAGTAGGCAACACTTATGTAATTGTCTGCAGTCACATAGAATGAAAGCTGAACCACCAGTGTGACACATTTTCAATCCAATCCATAAGTAACCATGTGATATTTACATTGAAAAACATTGCTGCCCATTCTGTGCACCAGTGGGTATGAGAGAAAAAACACAAACATCCATATTCATCACAGGCCTGTTTGTTTTCCATTACTGCACTCACAATAGTAGGTACAGAAAGACAAACTTACTTCTTAGACTCACAGAGTCCATGGTAGGCCCTCACAGCCTCCTCCTTGTCTATGGGCTTCTTGCTGTTGGTCCATTCAGGCACGTTATTTGTTTCCTATGGAGAGGAGAGGGAGATAAATTTCCGATACCATCAGGCCCATAGTAAAGACATTGGGAGAGTGTTGGTGGATACAACTGCTTTTTAAGGTAATGAATAATGCAGACATTTATCGATTCATCTATTTCCCTCTTTAGATCAAACCCAATCAGTGTTTATTACTCACTCATAAACCTCAGTCTTACAGTATGAGGGGTTGGGTTAAATGTGGAAGACACATTTCAGTTGTACAACTGACTAGGTATCCCCCTTCCTTTCGCTTTTATTGTAGTAAAACTGTCCTCAACGCACGTACTACAGGCCAGCGCCTGTCTAAGTCTGCATCTGAACCAATCAGTTGGGGAAGAAATAATCAGAGAGACAGGCCATCATCTCTGAGGGTGAGACAGGCCATCATCTCTGAGGGCAAGACATGTCAATCATAATCACAAATAGCCTCCAACACTCTACTCAGCAAATTGGATGCAGTCTATCACAGTGCCATCCGTTTTGTCACCAAAGCCCCATATACCACCCACCACTGCGACATGTATGCTCTCGTCGGCTGGCCCTCGCTACATATTTGTCACCAGACCAGGCTCCAGGTCATCTATAGGTCTTTGCTAGGTAAAGCTCCGCTTGATCTCAGCTCACTGGTCACGATAACAACACCCACCCGTAGCACACGCTCCAGCAGGCATTTCTCACTGGTCATCCCCAAAGCCAACACCTCCTTTGGCCGCCTTTCCTTCCAGTTCTCTGCTGCCAATGACTGGAATGAATTGTAAAAATCGCTGATGTTGGAGACTTAGATCTCCCTGACTAACTTTAAACATCAGCTATCTGAGCAGCTTACCGATCGCTGCAGCTGTACACAACCCATCTGTAAATAGCCCATCCAATCTACCTACCTCATCCCCATATTGTTTTTACTTTTTTGCTCTTTTGCACACCAGTATTTCTACTTGCACATCATCATCTGCACATCTATCACTCCAGTGTTAGTTTGCTAAATTGTAATTACTTCGCCACTATGGCCTATTTATTGCCTTACCTCACACCATTTGCACACACTGTGTATATATTTAGTTTTTCTCTATTGTGGTATTGACTGTACGTTTGTTTATTCCATGTGTGACTCTGTGTTGTTGTTTGTCACACAGCTTTGCTTTATGTTGGCCAGGTCGCAGCTGTAAATGAGAAGTTGTTCTCAACTGGCCTACCTGGTTAAATAAAAGGTGAAATTAATTTTTATTTTTTAAAATTAAAAATCCTTCTAAGGAGTATGACACGCCAAGCATATCCTCGACTAACCTAGAAGGTGGGACTGGGAGAGAGCCGCTCAGTTGTCTGATATATTAACTAAGCCACATAAAGAGAGTCATGATACTGACAGTGATCTCTTCCTCTTTCTGCCACATCTCTCTCTCTGTTAGGGAAACGTCTTTGTGAGGCATGAGGAGGAGTGAGAATTGGAGAGATACGCCTCGGTGATTAAAGACTGTTTGTTCTTCTGCCTTCCACACCATCATCCTTTCTGCTCTCCTGTCCTTGAGTCGGCGGTGAGGCACTCCCTCCCAAACCAAACGTCTGGCTGCCCAAGGTCCTTTAGCAGCATGGGGAGATCGCATTAACAATCCCCATCATCGGGACATAAGTTCAGGTTAATACACTGTAGGAACATTACCATGTTAGGACTGATCTGCCATCGACTCCCAGTATTTTACACTCCTAGTCCCATCTCTGTTGGAGGCCAGTCTCTGTCATAAGTCTCATAATGACTCTAGTTACATACTAGTCTATACATACTAATGATCTGTGGGGCTCAGTTGGTAGAGCATGGAGCTTGTAACGCCAGGGTTGTGGATTCGATTCCCACAGGGGAGCAGTAAATAAAAGTATGAAAATGTATGCACTCACTACAGTAAGTAGCTCTGTATAAGAGTGTCTGCTATATAACTCAAATATATATATTTTTAAATGTAGTGAGGCTGTACCTTTGTCTGAACCCAACTTGAATGTGACATTTGATCAAATGTTTCTTATTCCATTTTTTTGTTTTGTGTAAAGAAGCTGAAGACTGTCTATCATGTTTTTTATATTTTATATTTCACCTTTATTTAACCAGGTAGGCTAGTTGAGAACACCTTTATTTAACCAGGTAGGCTAGTTGAGAACACCTTTATTTAACCAGGTAGGCTAGTTGAGAACACCTTTATTTAACCAGGTAGGCTAGTTGAGAACACCTTTATTTAACCAGGTAGGCTAGTTGAGAACACCTTTATTTAACCAGGTAGGCTAGTTGAGAACACCTTTATTTAACCAGGTAGGCTAGTTGAGAACAAGTTCTCATTTACAATTGCGACCTGGCCAAGATAAAGCAGAGCAGTTCGACACATACAACAACACAGAGTTACACATGGAATAAAACAAACATACAGTCAATAATACAGTAGAAAGATGAGTCTATATACGATGTGAGCAAGTGAGGTGAGATAAGGGAGGTAAAGGCAAAAAAAAGGCCATGGTGGTGAAGTAAATACAATATAGCAAGTAAAACACGAATGGTAGATTTGCAGTGGAAGATTGTGCAAAGTAGAAATAAAAATAATGGGGTGCAAAGGAGCAAAATAAATAAATACAGTAGGGGAAGAGGTAGTTGTTGGGGCTAAATTATAGATGGGAATAGAATACAGGTGCAGTAATCTGTGAGCTGCTCTGACAGCTGGTGCTTTTAATCTGGCTGATTTGACCTAATAAAGTTTCAGCACATTATAGTCATTTTGCCCATCAACCCAGAGTCACAAACAAGAAAAGTATATCATCTGTGTATATTCATGTGTATATTAAAGTATATTAATGTGCCTGTAGATAACCTTTTGATAAGCAAACAGGGACATATAAAGTGGACAATCAATGCTGCATTTCCCAAGTACAGGCAACCAAAGCCATGTCAATTTAACTCCCAGTTTGTCAACTTACGATCTGATTGGTTGTCTCCTCTTTCTGATGGGCTGCACTGACAATTTGAGTCCTGAGGATGAGGACCTCCTCCTTGCGCACTTCCAGTTCCTCATTGGCTGCTTTGAGCTGGCCAAGCAGCAGGTTGTAGCCGTCCTGCAGCTCATTGGAGGAGCTGTTCTGGGAGGCGCGGTCAGCAATGGCCTTCCTCAGTTCGTTCAGGTCGTTCTTCAGCTTTTTGTTCTCAGACTCCAGCTCCTGCCTCTGTGGAAACACACGGCCAAAGTACAAAGAGATTTATTGGCAATCTAAAATGGAGTTTATGTAATCATTGGTTATCAAAGTGATTAAATACCAAGGCTCAATGTTGGAAAGAATGACATTGATTGATAGCAATAAAAGTAATAAAGTAATATACACTGAGTGTACAAAACATTAAGAACACCTGCTCTTTCCATGACAGACTGACAACGTGAATCCAGGTGAAAGCTATGATCCCCTATTGATATCACTTGTTAAATCCACTTCAATCAGTGTAGATGAAGGGGAGGAGACGGGTTAAAGAAGGGTTTTTAAAGCCTGGAGACAACTGAGCGATGGTTTGTGTATGTATGTGTGCCATTCAGAGGGTGAATGGGCAAGACTAAATATTGAAGTCTCTTTGAACGGGGTATGGTAGTAGGTGCCATGCACACCTGTTTGTGTCAAGAACTGCAACGCTGCTGGGTTTCATGTTCAACAGTTTCCCCATGTCTATCAAGAATAGTCCACCACCCAAAGGACATCCAGCCACCTTGACCACTGTGGGAAGCATTGGCGTTAACATGGGCCAGCATCCGTGTGGAATGCTTTCGACACCTTGTAGAGTCCACGCCCTGACAAATGGAGGCTGTTCTGAGAACAAAACAGGGAGGGGTACAACTCAATATTAGGAAGGTGTTCTTAATATTTTGTACACTCAGTGTAGAGCAGAATAATATGTGAGTGCTGCCACATTGAGTATGTTTACATGCACGCCAATCATTTGATATTAAACTGATTATGGCAGTAGGCCGAGTATGAAAATAGTAAAACGCCTTACTCTGCTCATCTTAAATCAGCATACGGTCATAATCGAAGTAAGCATACGCTGATTAAAGCACTGGTTTTCTGAGCAATCTTTAAAATGATTAAGACATGTAAAAAAGCTTAATTTGCGTTCCAGTTGTGTATTTGATGTGCACATGTGCCAGCACTGGTAGCCCAAGCCTCCCTCTTATGCACGAGCGGAGTTCGGAAAAACTGAAAGAATGCATCTTACAAATCATTTTCACATACAGACTTTATAGATCCAAACTCAGAATGAAATTGCCTTCGCAAAAACAACATGGTCACCGTGATACATTTTTTATTTTGATTGCTGATTTTCTGCATTTATGAAAGTCCTTTTAGGTAGCCTGACTTGAGATGTGTCCATGTAAACAGGATTATTAGGGAAATCATTCTTCTTGCAAAGCATGTAAACATTTTAAATGATCTATTATAGTAATCTGACTATCCACAATAATCATATTATTGTGTGGATGCAACTGTGCTCATTGTGAGTAGCTTAGTAAGTAAATCCTTGTAGAGACATCAAAACTATTTGTACTTGATTTTCATTTTAGCTATGGCAAGTAGCTATTTATCTACAGTATGGCAGGGGTAGGCAATTTGATTCAGCCGCAAGCCGATTTTTGTCTGAGCGAATGGTCGGTCGGGGGACCGGAAAATAATGATCATAATTTGTACACTGCAAAGTGACCACAACTAAGCCAAAAAAGAGATTGTATTTGAAATAACATTTCATACGTTGATTACATTTAGACACAATCACGTCTATTTTATTTGTGGGAATACTTGGAAACAGATCTCCTAAATTAAACACATTTTTAGCTGAATTCCTAGTGATTCCTGCAAATGCTGGGGGGCCCCAAAAAAACGTTTGGGGGACCAATTATTTTTAACTTGCAGGCCGGTTTTGGCCCAAAGCCTCCTGTTACCAAACTCTGAGCTAAGGAATGTAGGTAAAAGCCAGCCATGGCTTTCAGATTACTGCAGTTGATAAATGGATTACTAAGATTAAGATTATTAATATTCTAAAATACTGTACCAGTGACTAATTGTGTTCACCTCTCTCTCTGCAGTGAGTCCCTCAGCATAAATAAAGGCACCAATAGTAGTTATAAGGTTCTCTTCTACAGACTTCAAGTTCCAATGGGCAACATTTTTGCTTAGCGACAATAGGACCCATGACTCAAACCATGACACACATATTTTTACTGCCAATCAAATCTAAACCCTGTGTTGTGTGGTATTATGGTGCTATTGACCGAGATGCAAAAAGCAAGCCCCCTGTAAAGATGGGCCAATTTTGTGGGTGACCAAATTTATATTTATTTTGTCATTTTTCCATTTGGGGGGTACAATCTTTAAATGAAAATAATTTCATATATTCAGATCATATCACATTTTATTTATTATTCTCCATATATCTATTGATGTTGTACATTCAAAAAATATTCTAAAATGTTCAAATTGGATTCTCCTGTACTTTGAACTCTTGTACTTTTGAATAAATTCAAAAGCACCTTGAGATGGACTCTTCTGATAATATTGTAATGCATTAGACTTTTAATCACACTGTTGATCTCAACTGTGCCATAGAAGTTAATGATTTATCCATGCCAAAAGCAAGAGTGGTTCTATCTCACCAAGGCACATATGCTGAACATGAGTTATTAAATAAAATAAATGCTTGCGTGTTCTTTCCCTTTACACATTACCTGAACATCAAATTCTGCCCCTGGGGTGCCTTCTCTCTCTACATGGCACCCTCCCATCAGAGCATCCCTGCTGGAATCCTGTCACGCTATTCCCACTTACCTCTCTCTCGATCTCACCCAAATCCTGCCTGTCCCACCGGCATCTCTACCCAACTCTCTCCACAAACCGCTCTATTTTGTCTAAATTCTACCATGTACCCATGCCGTGCCTGCCTGCCAGTATCTCTCTCTATCTTACCATGTGCCCATGCCGTGCCTGCCTGCCAGTATCTCTCTCTATCTTACCATGTGCCCATGCCGTGCCTGCCTGCCAGTATCGCGCTTTATCCTACCATGTACCCATGCCGTGCCTGCCAGTACCTCTCTATCCTCTGGAAGTTCCACTCACCCACAGTTTCATAGGCAGGACGGCCAAAGACAGCAGAACAGCCAGAGTGAAGAAGAAATCAAACACCACAAATAGAGACATCCCACTGCAGACTCGTACTGCACACTGTCCGTGTATGTGTGTGTGTATCTGTGTGGTGGTGGATGGATCTGTACCTTGAGACTGTTGTAGGCCAGGTCCTCACTCTCTTGCTCCGACGTAGTCTTTGGCTCAATTCCCTAAGAGAGATTGTAAATCGTAATCATTCCACTTCAGGTTGATAAGGCGGAGGCAGGCCACTATTGTGCAATGTTATTACACAAGCACCAAGTTTGAGGATCACGATCCTGATCTTAAACTTAAAGGTATTCAAGACAAAATCTTTTTAAGGTCAAAAGTTCAACCTGCAGTAAAAGCAGAAACTTCTGTGTAGGTATTTTAGAAGTATACAAAAATAAGTAAGAAAATAACTACACTAGGCAATGCTAGGTAAAGCTCCGCCTTATCTCAGTTCACTGGTCACGATGGCAACACCCATCCGTAGCACGCGCTCCAGCAGGTGTATCTCACTGATCATCCCTAAAGCCAACACCTCATTTGGCCGCCTTTCGTTCCAGGTCTCTGCTGCCTGTGACTGGAACGAATTGCAAAAATCGCTGAAAATCCCATTTTTACCTACCTCATCCCCATACTGTTTTTATTTATTTATTTTTCTGCTCTTTTGCACACCAATATCTCTACCTGTACATGACCATCTGATCATTTATCACTCCAGTGTTAATCTGCAAAATTGTAATTATTCGCCTACCTCCTCATGCCTTTTGCACACAATGTATATAGACTCCCCCTTTTTTTCTACTGTGTTATTGACTTGTTCATTGTTTACTCCATGTGTAACTCTGTGTTGTCTGTTCACACTGCTATGCTTTATCTTGGCCAGGTCGCAGTTGCAAATGAGAACTTGTTCTCAACTAGCCTACCTGGTTAAATAAAGGTGTTCTCAACTAGCCTACCTGGTTAAATAAAGGTGTTCTCACCTGGCCTACCTGGTTAAATAAAGGTGTTCTCAACTAGCCTACCTGGTTAAATAAAGGTGTTCTCACCTGGCCTACCTGGTTAAATAAAGGTGTTCTCACCTGGCCTACCTGGTTAAATAAAGGTGTTCTCACCTGGCCTACCTGGTTAAATAAAGGTGTTCTCACCTGGCCTACCTGGTTAAATAAAGGTGTTCTCAACTAGCCTACCTGGTTAAATAAAGGTGTTCTCAACTAGCCTACCTGGTGAAATAAAGGTGAAATCAAACAAAAAGACTGAGACATGGGCCCACCTTGCAGTTAACCTGGTCCTCCATCTTTTCCAGGTTGACTTGCAGTCTCTTCCTCTCCTGTTCCAGCTCTCTAACACGCTTCTGCAGCTTCATGAACACACCAATGTCCATTGCTGCCTTCTCCACTCCCATCTCCTGCAGGGTGACAATATCAGGTCACAACAAAAAACTAGTACAAGTAACTATGTACAGACGGTATAAGGCTGTATAAGACTGGTTCATACTAGTTAAGAGGTCTTACCTCTACGAGCTGGATTGCATCGTCAGTGTCTCCCAACTCCGAGGTAGAAATGGAAGGATAGTTGGAGTCAGACTCCAGGCTGCTCTGAGTAGAATTGTTTCTCTTGTGGCCAGGTTGGAACTGAAGGGTAGGAGGAGACAGGGGACCATTGGACATCTATCTTGGCATAAGACACTTACATACATACACAGGCACACACATACTTTGGCCTCCTGTAGGTTGTCATATCTCTGCTCCAGTCTGGAGAACTCCCTGAGCAGGTTCTGGTAGCGCTGCCTCTCCTCATCCAGCTCTGCCTGGACCCGACCCACACTCTGGGATGCACTGCTCTCCTGGTCTGTAACACAGACACACAGGACCAGTCCACAATCATTTTCATTCACTTCCAACTGAGTCTCTTCAGTCGGCCTGTCTGGGCTATACTCGGCCTTGTCTCAGGATGGTAAGTTGGTGGTTGAAGATTTCCCTCTAGTGGTGTGGGGGCTGTGCTTTGGCAAAGTGGGTGGGGTTATATCCTTCCTGTTTGGCCCTGTCCGGGGGGTGTCCTCGGATGGGGCCACAGTGTCTCCTGACCCCTCCTGTCTCAGCCTCCAGTATTTATGCTGCAGTAGTTTATGTGTCGGGGGGGCTAGGGTCAGTTTGTTTATCTGGAGTACTTCTCCTGTCCTATTCGGTGTCCTGTGTGAATCTAAGTGTGCGTTCTCTAATTCTCTCCTTCTCTCTTTCTTTTTCTCTCTCGGAGGACCTGAGCCCTAGGACCATGCCCCAGGACTACCTGACATGATGACTCCTTGCTGTCCCCAGTCCACCTGGCCATGCTGCTGCTCCAGTTTCAACTGGCCTGGGCCCTAGGACCATGTCCCAGGACTACCTGACATGAGGACTCCTTGCTGTCCCCAGTCCACCTGGCCATGCTCCTGCTCCAGTTTCAACTGTTCTGCCTTACTATTATTCAACCATGCTGGTCATTTATGAACATTTGAACATCTTGGCCACATCTTGGCCACGAACATCTTGGCCACCCCACATATGCTCTCTCTAATTCTCTCTTTCTTTCTCTCTCTCGGAGGACCTGAGCCCTAGGACCGTGCCCCAGGACTACCTGACATGATGGCTCCTTGCTGTCCCCAGTCCACCTGACTGTGCTGCTGCTCCAGTTTCAACTGTTCTGCCTTATTATTATTTGACCATGCTGGTCATTTATGAACATTTGAACATCTTGGTCATGTTCTGTTATAATCTCTACCCGGCACAGCCAGAAGAGGACTGGCCACCCCACATAGCCCGGTTCCTCTCTAGGTTTCTTCCTAGGTTTTGGCCTTTCTAGGGAGTTTTTCCTAGCCACCGTGCTTTTACACCTGCATTGTTTGCTGTTTGGGGTTTTAGGCTGGGTTTCTGTACAGCACTTTGAGATATCAGCTGATGTACGAAGGGCTATATAAATAAATGTGATTTGATTTGATTTGATTCTTTTACACTGAACAAAAATATAAATGCAACACACAACAATTTCAACAATTTTACTGAGTTACAGTTCATATAAGGAAATCAGTCAATTTAAATAAATAAATTAGGCCCTAATCTATGGATTTCACAAGACTGGGAATATAGACGTGCATCTGTTGGTCACAGAGACACTACATGACCAAAAGTATGTGGCCACCTGCTCGTCGAACATATCATTCCAAAATCATGGCCATTAATATGGAGTTGGTCCCCTCTTTGCTGCTATAATAGCCTCCACTTGTCTGTAAAGGCTTTCCATTAGATGTTGGAACATTGCTGCGGGGACTTGCTTCCATTCAACCACAAGAGCATTAGTGAGGTCGGTAATGATGTTGGGCAATTAGGCCTGGCTCGCAGTTGGCGTTCCAATTATACCAAAGGTGTTCGATGGGGTTGAGGTCAGGGCTCTGTGCAGGCCAGTCAAGTTCTTCCACACCGATCTCGACAAACCATTACTGTATGGACCTATCTTTGTGCACAGGGGCATTGTTGTATTGAAACAGGAAAGGGCCTTCCTCAAACTGCTGCCACAAAGTTAGTAACACAGAATCGTGTAGAATGTCATTGTATGCAGTAGCGTTAAGATTTCCCTTCACTGGAACTAAGGGGCCTAGCCCGAACCATGAAAAACTGCCCCAGACCATTATTCCTCCTCCACCAAACTTTACAGTTAGCACTGTGTATCGGTGAAGGTAGCATTCTCCTGGCATCCGCCAAACCCAGATTCATCCGTCTGACTGTCAAATCATCACTCCAATGGCGGCAAGCTTTACACCAGCCGACGCTTGGCATTGCGCATGGTGATCTTAGGCTTGTGTGCGGCTGCTCAGCCAAGGAAACACATTTCGTGAAGCTCCCGGCGAACAGTTCTTGTGCCGACGTTGCTTCCGGAGGCAGTTTGGAACTTGGTATTGAGTGTTGCTGCCAAGGACAGACAATTTTTACATGCTATGCGTTTCAGAACTTGGTGGTCCCGTTCTGTGAGCTTGTGCGGCCTATCCCTTCGTGGCTGAGCTGTTGTTGCTCCTAGACGTTTCCACTTCACAATAACAGCACTTACAGTTTACCGGGGCAGCTCTAGCAGGGCAGGAATTTGATGAACTGACTTGTTGGAAAGGTGGCATCCTATGACGGTGCCACACTGAAAGTTACTGAGCTCTTCAGTAAGCCCATTCTACTGTGAATGTTTGTCTATGGAGATTGCATGGCGGTGTGCTTGATTTTATAGACCTGTCAGTAACAGGCCTGGCTGAAATAGCCGGATCCACTAATTTAAAGAGGTGTCCACATACTTTTGTATATATAGTGTAGCTTTAAAAAAAAGGTAGGGGCGTGGATCGGAGAACCAGTCAGTATCTGGTGTGACCACCATTTCCCTCATGTAGCACTACACATCTCCTCCACATAGAGTTGATCAGGCTGGTAATGGTGGGCTGTGGAATGATGTCCCACTCCTCTTCAATGACTGTGTGAAGTTTCTGGATATATGCGGGAACTGGAACACGCTGTCATACACATCAATCCAGAGTGGAAGTCGACCGATTAATCGGAGTGGCCGATTAATTAGGGCCGATTTCAAGTTTTCGTAAAACAATCGGAAATCAGTAATTTTGGGCACCGATTTGGCCGATTTTTTTGTTTTTGTTTTTTGTTACAGCTTTATTTAATCTTTATTTAACTAGGCAAGTCCGTTAAGAACACATTCTTGGCGGCCTAGGAACGGTGGGTTAACTGCCTCGTTCAGGGGCAGAACGACAGATTTTCACCTTGTCAGCTCAGGGGATCCAATCTTGCAACCTTACAGTTAACTAGTCCAACGCTATAACGACCTGCCTCTCTCGTTGCACTCCACAAGGAGACTGCCTGTTACGCGAATGCAGTAAGCCAAGGTAAACTTGCAGTAAGCTAGCATTAAACTTATCTTATAAAAACAATCAATCATTCTGCCTACTAGATATTATCTATCGTGTCCTGCGTTGCATATAATCTGACTGAGCATACAAGTATCTAGGTATCTAACTGAGCGGTGGTAGGCAGAAGCAGGCGTGTAAACATTCATTCAAACCACACTTTCTTTGCGTTTTGCCAGCAGCTTTTCGTCAAGCATTGTGCTGTTTTTGATTTCAAGCCTATCAACTCCCGAGATGAGGCTGGTGTAACCGAAGTGAAATGGCGCTCGTTAGCGCGTGCTATAATAGCGTTTCAGATGTCACTCGCTCTGAGCCTTGGAGTGGTTGTTTCCCTTGCTCTGCATGGGTAACACTGCTTCGAGGGTGGCTGCTGTCGTTGTGTTCCTGGTTCGAGCCCAGGGAGGAGCGAGGAGAGGTACGGAAGCTATACTGTTACACTGGCAATACTAAAGTGCCTATAAGAACATCCAATAGTCAAAGGTTAATGAAATACAAATTGTATAGAGGGAAATAGTCCTATGATTCCTAAAATAACTACAACCTAAAACTTCTTATCTGGGAATATGAAAGTCTCATGTTAAAAGGAACCACCAGCTTTCATCTTTTCTCATGTTCTGAGCAAGGAACTTAAACGTAAGCTTTCTTACATGGCACATATTGCACTTTTACTTTCTTCTCCAACACTTTGTTTTTGCATTATTTAAACCAAATTTAACATGTTTCATTATTTATTTGAGGCTAAATTGATTTTATTGATGTATTATGATTTTTCAACACCGATACCGATTATTGGAGGACCAATAAAGCTGATAAATGGCACGACAATGGGCCTCAGGATCTTGTCACGGTATCTCTGTGCATTCAAATTGCCATCGATGAAATGAAATTGTGTTCGTTTTCTGCAGCTTATGCCTGCCCATACCATAACCCCACCATGGGGCACTCTGTTTGTTGACATCAGCAAACTGCTCGCCCACATGACGCAATTCACCCGGTCTGCCATCTGCCCAGTACAGTTGAAACCGGCATTCATCTGTGAAGAACACACTTCTCTAGCGTGCCGGTGGCCATCGAAGGTGACATTTACCCACTGAAGTCGGTTACAACGTTGAACTGCAGTCAGGTCAAGACCCTGGTGAGGATGACGAACACACAGATGAACTTCCCTGAGAATGTCTGGTAGAAAATGTCAGAAACATTCTTCAGTTGTGGAGCTCTTGGGCTGGCGTGGTTAGTGTGGTCTGTGGTTGTGAGGCCGGTTGGACGCTGGAGGCAGCTTATGGTTGAGAAATTAACATTACATTCTCTGGTAACAGCTCTGGTGGACATTCCTGCAGTCAGCATGTCAATTGCACACTCCCTCAAAACAACTGTGGCATTGTGCTTTGTGACAAAACTGCACAATTTGGAATGGCCTTTTATTGTCCTCAGCACAGGGTGCACCTGTATAATGATCATGCTGTTTAATAAGCTTATTGATATGCCACACCAGAGGAAGGCCCCAAAACATTGTCCAAGACTCCAGTCACCCAAGTCATAGACTGTTCTCTCTGCTAAACACGGCAAGCGGTACCAGGGTGCCAAGTCAAGGTCCAAAAGGCTCCTTAACAGCTTCTACCAGCAAGCCATAAGACTGCTGTACAATTAATCAAAATGGCCACACGGACTATTCACATTGACCCCCCTTACTTTTTACACTGCTGCTACTCGTTGTTTATTATCTATGTATGGTCACTTCACCCCTACCTACATGTACAAATTAACTCAACTAACCTGTACCCCCGCACATTGACTCAGTACCGGTACCCCCTGTATATAGCCTCAATATTGTAATTTTATTGTGTTACTTATTACATTTTTTTTTATACTTAAGTTTATTTTGTAAATATTTTCTTTATGGAGGAGTGTTCCTGTGGCGGAACCAAATCAGCGGAAATGTTAGAGCGCCACCTATAGTTTTTGATAAAACTCAAACTTTCATTAAAACACACATGCAAGGTACTGAATTAAAGCTACACTCGTTGTGAATCTAGCCACCAAGTCAGATTTGTAAAATGCTTTTCGGCGAAAGCATGAGAAGCTATTATCTGATAGCATGCACCCCCCTAAATACCGCAACGTCACCTAAACAACAGATTTTGCGGTAGCGGGCGCTACCCAAAACGCAGAAATAAAATATAAAACATTCATTACCTTTGACGAGCTTCTTTGTTGGCACTCCTATATGTCCCATAAACATCACAATTGGGTATTTTTCCCGATTAAATCTGTCATTGTATAGCCAAAATGTCATTTGCTGGAAGCCGGTCTGATCCAGGAAAATGCCCCTTTCCAAGACGCAACGTCACTTTTTAAAATTACAAAAGTTGCCTATAAACTTTTACAAATCACTTCAAACTACTTTTCTAAACCAACTTTAGGTATTAGTAAACGTTAATAATCTATAAAATTGATCACGGGGCGATCTGTATTCGATAGCAGCAAGTCTTGAAATCATCGTCCATGTTTTTAATTTCACAACATCCTGTGGTGAGCCTAAAACAGGAAGGGCCAATACGTCATCTAACCAAGGATAAAGCAGACTTGAAATGCCAGTACTGGCGACATCGTGTGGAAGCTGTAGGCGTTTACAGGGCATCCTCATTTATTTTCATTCGCCTTAGACAATACATTGAATGGCGGATGAATATTTGTTTTGTGTGTTTGGTAAACAGTTTTACCAGGGATTTTTACTCCTAAACACGTTCTGTTATAGCCACAGACACGATTTAACCAGTTTTAGAGACTTCAGAGTGTTTTCTATACACACATACTTATCATATGCATATACTATATTCCTGGCATGAGTAGCAGGACTTTGAAATGTTGCGTGATTTTTAACAAAAAGCTGCGAAAATTCGCATCATCCCTACTATTTCTTGAACTGCATTAGGCTTTTTTAAATGTATTTTTTTACCTTTATTTAACTAGGCAAGTCAGTTAAGAACAAATTCTTATTTTCAATGACGGCCTAGGAACAGTGGGTTAACTACCTGTTCAGGGGCAGAACGACAGATTTGTACCTTGTCAGCTCGGGGGTTTGAAAGTAAGCATTTCACAGTACGGTCTACACCTGTTGTTTTTGGTGCAGGTGGATGGATTATCTTGGCAAAGGAGAAATGTTTACGAACAGGGATGTAAACAAATTTGTGCTTTGTGGGCATAGGGACATTTTTCGGGTTATTTTATTTCAGTGTATGAAACATGGGACCAACACTTTACACGTTGCGTTGATATTTTTTGCTGTGTACTATTGCTCAATTGCTGTCCTTTAGATGAGCCTCCAATTCAGTTAAGGCAGTGACCAGAAAACAAGCCATCACTAAGTTACAATACACTTCATTAGAGGTATTGAATATCAACTCACCACCATTTCATGTGTTCATTTTAGGGATAGATGATGTATTGCCATGATTCCAGATAACTGCTGATGCAGTCTTTTCTATCTGCTGCCCCCCCCCACCGGCTCAGTTCCATATCACACAGCCTCTCTCTCTCTGAAGATATGGCCGCAATACAATATGACAGGGGAATTAAACAGAGATTGAAGAGGCTCTATTAGTTTCATGATCTGAAACCTACCCTTGCATGCGTTATTTGAATGTATATATCATCTTTATATGCTCTGGTGGGCGGTCTGATGACTCTTTTCATCCCCATGGTTCCTAAGAGGCCCATATCACACTATGAGGGACTGAATAAAAAGGCAAAATGACTGGGATCATAGTATGTTGCTACTGAACTGATAATGTGAGACATTAATAACAGGGGTTCTCTGGTATGTAACATCCCTAGCTCAATATCATTACACCAGCCTGGACAAAATGCTGGTCTAACTGCTAGTAGAAAAGAAAAAGCACAATAATGTTAAAGTACACAGTGCTATAGCGCTCAACCCAAGGGGACCCCAGAGAACCTATTAGTAACACTGCAGATAAAGAGAGCAGATTAGACCAATAACTCTACTCTGCCTCTGGCTAGCTATTTCAATTTCCACCAGAGAAGACTGTCCGGACGCTGGTGATATTATTACGAAAAATGATCTCCTTTCATTAACTGCTCTGTGATGAAATCTCCTGGTTGAAGTATTGCACATGGCCTTCAGATAAGAGAGGGCAGTGGTAATGTTCAGAGATGATGATGCTGTAAACCATAAGTAACTTGTTATTGACAAAAAGAAGTCCATTGACAAAGGATTTCAAATATCTAACTATCAATAGTCTACCTATAATACCTGACTTTAGCACATATACAGATAGATATTTCAAAGCTAATAGGTGACACTTCCCCACGTGCACCCAGTGATAAACAATGGCTGACTCCAGTCTCAGGTTAAACAGTTAATTTTTTAAGTCTCACATTGCTGCTGCATAACTTGATGCAGTTTCTGCTTCTCTCGTCCAACTTCCAAACAGAAACCTCTCTTGTGTGGGGAAACAAGCCATCCCTCCCTTCAGGGCAGGGTTAGCAGTCTGCAGGGCTAACTGTGAGTCTACCATTTTACCTTCAACCACTCCTGTACATCAGCTAATCACTGTGGCGCTATCGTTTCCCTTTTAGGGGTTTGAAGAGTGTAGGACATATAAAAAGCACTCACCTTCCGTGCTCTTGGAGTGGTGCAGAATCCTTCGGTTCATCTCCTCCTTTTCACTCTTCAGCATAGAATTCTCCCTGTCCAGTTCCTCCACTCTCTAAGAAATACAAAAAAAAGAACAAGAGCTTGAATAAAATAAAGAAATAGAGACATTAGAAGGTGCTGGTTGGCCAGTTCAAGAGCAGTTGATTTTGTTTAACCTATTTTCATTTGCTACTTCAATCCGTGGGGAACCTTGAAACACAATAGATGCTACATACTTTAAAGGTCCTCTACAAGTGACCAACAAGTATTTTGTTTGTTTCTCTTTAAGTGACTTGAATCTGTAGTTCCTGTGTGTGAGGCTCTCATAGTGATGTCAGACAGAGCTAGAGAGCCAGGGACAGCCCCTGCATTGTGACAAAATGGCCGACTCGAAGAGAAGAGAATCAAAGGGCCAAAGAGGGGCGTCCATTACCACTGGGGCACTGCAAAAGCGCACACCCAATGTACATAACAATGGCTTTCTTAATTCCTGTCAGGAGGCCAAAACAATACAAAAATATATGCATTGTATCACTTTCAGGTCAGTAGGAGAACACTGATACAGTCCAATTAAATCCAATTAAATCCATTGTGAGATTGTTAGAGGAAATCCCTTGAGAATCAGGTGTTTTACATTCAGTAAAAACGCTGCTACAAGCATTTTCTGGAGCTACTCAGGCACTTAATGGCTGTTTTCACCAACGCGTTTCAGAAAGATAGGTTTTGTTCATTCGACAGAAGGTTCAGTAGTCCAATAACTCTGAATGATGTAAATGAACAGAGAAAGATGGCAACCTGTCTGCTAATCAGAAAAAGGGCTGCTTGAGGTACTGCACAACTGCCATTCATCCTAGTTCATGTGGATGCAGAGGATTGCTCTCTTCAACACTTTAACAGCATACAAAATCCCAACTATTTGTATTTATTAGGGATCCCCATTAGCTGCTGCCAAGGCAACATCTACTCTTCCTTGGGGAACATATTAAAGCACTTACATTACATATAAAACAAAAGATAAAACAGTGACAGCCTTGTAAAAAGAAAATGTACTTTCGCCCCTTTAGTGATTGATAGCTCACCTGTTCCAGTCCCATCTTCTCGTTGCTGTGCTTCTCCTCCAGCTTCTTCATGTGGGCGTGTGCTTCCTGGAGCTCAGCCCTGAGCTTCTCCAGCTCATCCTGAAGAGAGGTCAGCTGACTGCCATCTCCCTGGCGACTCCGCATCATCTCCAGCTCCTTCTGCAGCTTGTTCACCTCTGAGCCCAGGGAGGCTTTGGCCACCACCAGCTGCTCATTCTGAGTCTTCAGATCATTGGTCTACACAGTGAGACAGGAGAGAGAGCTCTGGTTACTAATATGGGACATCAATTTCAAATCAATCACTTTTTAACATAATTTACAGATAGTTTAGTCTAGCTAAACGGTTTTAGCTGTGTAAAAATATGACTGCAAATGGAAATGAATATTGTGCCAAAATATTGTCCTTTCATTGAGCCATCTTTGCATTATAGCACTCATTGTGTAGGCTACTAGCCTTATACTGTACTTCTACAACGTGGGTAGAACCATGGTTCTTTGACTGTACCTGGTCATCCATCTTCCTCTGCAGCTGGACGATCTTGTTCTCCATGCCCGTGTTGAGCTTCTTCAGATGTTGAGCGGACCTCGCTTCAATCTTCAGCTGTTTCAGCTCCCGCTTGGCTCGCATGCGGCGGTAGGCACACTGGATGGTGATGGCGGCGTTCCGTGCCCGCCTGAACTTCCTCCTGGTGAGCCAGCCTCGGACATGCTTCTGGATGATCATGGCTTTGTGGTGCAGAAGGAACTGCGGAGGTGGAGAAGGGAGGTAGATAGCAGAGACAAGGAACCATTTATTATACTGTACAATCAATGTGATGGGAAATATGTAGGTAACTTCAGAATTCCCCGTCGGAGAAATTCTAGAGATCTCAATCCAAAAGGAATCTAGTGTATCTGAGAAGGCACCATAGAATGCAGCATTTCTGCAAGGTCCGCCTGATCACATTCCATTTCAAATCGGAGGCACGTCGTCTCCAATTTTCAAGTCACACAAACTGGACAACAAGTCCAACACTGAGTCATCTTCTCAATGAACACTTTACTCCTGATAGATCGCTAACATGTTTCAACAAACCGTCATTCTTTTACCAAACTTTGCATCTGCAATGTTCTTAAAGTGTTTTTGTCCAATTTTCAGTGGATTTATTAAAATTAGTCCTTGTGCAGAGTTGAATGATTTGTTTAACTTTGCAATCATTGGTTTTTGTTTGGTATACAGTTGAAGTCGGAAGTTTACATACACCTTAGCCAAATACTTTTAAACTCAGTTTTTCACAATTCCTGTCATTTAATCCTAGTTAAAATTCCCCGTCTTAGGTCAGTTAGGATCACCACTTTATTTTAAGAATGTGAAATGTCACAACAATAGTAGAGAGATTTATTTATTTCAGCTTTTATTTCTTTCATCACATTCCCAGTGGGTCAGAAGTTTACATACACTCAATTAGTATTTGGTAGCATTGAATTTAAATTGTTTAACTTGGGTCAACCAATTCAGGTAGCCTTCCACAAGCTTCCCACAATAAATTGGGTGAATGTTGGCCCATTCCTCCTGACAGAGCTGGTGTAACTGAGTATGGTTTGTAGGCCTCCTTGCTCGCACACACTATTTCAGTTCTGCCCCAAAATGTTCAATGGGATTGAGGTCAGGGCTTTGTGATGGCCACTCCAATACCTTGACTTTGTTGTCCTTAAGCCATTTTGCCACGACTTTGGAAGTATGCTTGGGGTCATTGTCCATTTGAAAGACCCATTTGCAACCAAGCTTTAACTTCCTGGCTAATGTCTTGAGATGTTGCTTCAATATATGCACATAATTGTCCCTCCTCATGATGCCATCTATTTTGTGAAGTGCACCAGTCCCTCCTGGAGCAAAGCACCCCCACAACATGATGCTGGCACCTCCGTGCCTCACGGTTGGGATGGTGATCTTCGGCTTGCAAGCCTCCCCCTTTTTCCTCCAAACATAACGATGGTCATTATGGTCAAACAGTTCTATTTTTGTTTCATCAGACAAGAGAACATTTATTCAAAAAGTATGATCTTTGTCCTCATGTGCAGTTGCAAACCGTCTGGCTTTTTTTTAATGGTGGTTTTGGAGCAGTGGCTTCTTCCTTGCAGAGCGACCTTTCAGGTTATGCCGATATAGGACTCGTTTTTATTGTGGATATAGATACTTTTGTACCTGTTTCCTCCAGCATCTTCACAAGGTCCTTTGCTGTTGTTCTGGGATTGATTTGCACTTTCGCACCAAAGTACGCTAATCTCTAGGAGACAGAACACGACTCCTTCCTGAGCGATATGACGGCTATGTGGTCTCATGGTGTTTATACTTGTGTACGATTGCTTGTACAGATGAACGTGGTACTTTCAGGCGTTTGGAAATTGCTCCCAAGGATGAACCAGACTTGTGGAGGTCTACAATTTTCAGATTTCTTTTGATTTTGCCATGATGTCAAGCAAAGAGGCACTGAGTTTGAAGGTAGGCATTGAAATACATCCACAGGTACACCTCCAATTGACTCAAATGATGTCAATTAGCCTATCAGAAGCTTCTAAAGCCATGACATCATTTTCTGGAATTTTCCAAGCTGTTTATAGGCACAGTCAACTTAGTGTATGTAAACTTCTGACCCACTGGAATTATGATACAATTAATTATAAGTGAAATAATCTGTCTGTAAACAATTGTTGGAAAAATTACTTGTGTCATGCACAAAGTAGATGTCCTAACTGACTTGCCAAAACTATAGTTTGTTAACAAGAAATTTGTGGAATGGTTGAAAACGAGTTTTAATGACTCCAACTTAAGTGTATGTAAACTTCTGACTTCAACTGTACATTTTAAAGTGAAAAATTGTATCAGCATCATTATTTTAAGGTGGAATTGCCCATACAAAACCCAGGAAAAAGAAGGTGCAAAGGTGAGCCAGTGCCATGACAGGTAGTGTTGTGGTTGTAGTACCTCCTGGAAGATCCTGCGCGTTAACATGCCCCTGGTAAAGGCCTGGATGGTGACAACAGCCTGTCTCACTCTTAGATAGTCCCTCCGCTCTCTGACCATACGATACTGCTTCTGGAAGGTCAGAGCAGCGCGGGTTAGACGCAGCTGCTCCGCATACCTGAGACAGACGGGAGAAAAGACGGCAAAAAGAGGAGGAAATAAGTTACTGGCACTGATATTGCCATTTGGGATAAGTGATTCATGACGCTTTTTGTGTGATTTATCAAGAAAAATACAATTATTTGTATTGAATTGACCGGCTGCTTTGTTAGTGTAACAGAATGTAGTGTTTCTCCTCTCACCTGCGGGCCATGTATCCACGGCCATATCTCTGCAGGTTGATGGCGGACTTCCGGATCTTCTGGTAGCGGACCCTCTGCAGCCAGCCTCGCACCGTCTTCTGGATCTTGATGCAGGCGGAGCGGAACTTGTCTGCCCTCAGCTTCTCCAGGTAGGCCACCTGGCCTGCTCTGAAGAAGATCTTGGTCTTACCAAACTGGAACTTGTCTGGGTCCTGGTGAGAGAGAAAGACAGCTCCATTTTGTTTCCATTAATTCATTAACTTCAGTTCAATCAACGGAGCATCAAGGCAGTTACATCAGTGGGCATGACCAAACACAAGGTTAATTAGTTTCCACCCAGCTAAGAAATCCATTACATACTGTCCAAAGATTCAACACATTTATTAACCTGAATAAACTCCATATTCTCTTGCTCATGTACTGAGATGGAGAAAAGCAAGAAGCCAAGAGAATACCTCCCAGACTGTGCATACTTAATTCTCCATCATTCCTAAAGAGCACAGCACTATTCCTCCATCAGGACTGAAACTCATGATCTGCCTTTTTACATCTCCATTCCCCAGGTTATACATTCAAAGCTGTTTCCTCCCAACACTGGATAAGTTAACATATACTGTATCAGAACAACCATGCAGTAGGTTCTATAATATAACGATGGACGGCTCCTGAAGGAGTTAGGGAGCTCTGTTGAAAAGAACAACATCCTTCAGCCAGGGGAGGAACAAAAGTCATCCAAGAGAGATATCTTCAGACATTCGTACATTTCCTCTCCCATCTTGATTGGGGCTTCTGGGGGCTGAAACAACTCTTTCTTACCTTGACCAGGGTCTCCAGCAGGTTCCTGCACACCAGCTTCTTGTCTCCAACGGTCATATCTGACTTCTTCATGAGGACTCTGTATCTGTTGAAGAAGTCTGGGTACGTCCACCTGGAATCACAGAGGACTGGCTGAGAATCAAATATATCAGAAAAATATCTGTTTTAAAATCCTTAGGAGTCAATTGACAATCTAATTAAGATAATAAAAATGTCTCCATCAAAATCAGTCTCTCACTAACACGAGGGTGATTTCCGTTTTGCTCTACAACACCCCACAAGTGTCACCTGGGCCTCATCTGAAGGTAAATGTGGTAAAAAAGTATATATTTCATCAGCTTTTTAAAAAGAATGTATGAAAGTAGTTTTGTACCAACAAAAAAAGGGGTTAAATGTGTGTCCAAAAAAAGTATATATTTCATCAGCTTACTTATAACTCCTAAGAATAGGACAGATACTTCAAAACATTATTTCTTCTGATACATTTTTTCACTGTCTGTTTATGAACATCTTAGTCAATGTGTTTCTATAGGCTACAGTAGTAAAATTCTATATTTTATCAAATCATTTTCCAATATATATTTTTGATACCTATACAATAGGTGTCCTAAAATTCTAAATAAAATATCTAACTGATCCATGGTATGACCATCTTAAAAAATTATATATGCATTATATATGCTAGTTTTATAAATCCCAGTGGCGCATTGCTCTCCTCCTGTTCTCCCTCAGGGAAGCACGCATCTCAGGAGAGACGGAATTCAATGTCACCCCTGCTTAGGAGATCGAGAAAGCCCATGACATCACAGAGGAGTACCTTAACAATCACATTCTATTCTATTTTAATATATAGAATAATAATATATGCCATTTAGCAAACACTTTTATCTAAAGCAACTTACAGACTTGTGTGCATCATTTTTGGGGGGTGGCCCCAGCGGGAATCAAACCCACACCCCTTGGCATTGCAAGAGCCATGCTCTACCAACTGAGCCACAAAGCACTACAACTCATTTCTGTGCTTCGACTATCGCACACTGCAGAGAGCGTAACAGTAGTGCTCTGTGTATGAGAAGCATCTTACCTTGATGGGTACCCAGCAGCACTGATGCGGATGGTCTCCAGGACTCCACATGCTCTCAGTTGCTGCACAGCTCTCCTAGACTCAAACCTGCAACAAAGACAGGGACAAAATACCTTTTGTTTTCAGTTTAGATTTATTCATTGAACCATTTTAAAAACAAGCACATACATAAAAAAATAAAAAATACATGTAAATGAGTAAAATCATCAAGGACAACACAAAGTCTGACTTATTTTCATTGTGATCCTCTTGTGACAAGATGGCTCGGCAAGATCAGCAAAACAGTTTTACACTGTATGCAGCAAACACTAACACAAACAACACTTATACAAAGTTTCTAGATTGTTCCACCATCACAATGAAATCCCACTTGCATTCTGGGAAGAGGGATAGTTACAATACACAGACAAGTAAAAGCTGTTCCTCTCTTCCTACCTGAGCTTAAACTTCTCTTTCAGCATTGTGCACATCTCCATTAGGTAGAAGACAGAGACATTGAGAGGATGTGAATGTTAGTCGGCTCGGTGCTGCCTTGGCAGACTGACTGCGTTTCCTTCCATACAGCCTTCAGTATGTTTGCTACAGTCCAGCTACAGCATGTGACTCACGCAGGCACACCATTCGATTTAGAGACCTTCAATAGGCCCTTGTGCTGAAGAATGTGTCAAGAAGATGCCAACATAATCTGACCTCTGCTTCTTTCTTGTTATTCTGAAGTAAACATTCTGCCTACAATGTGTGCTGTTTAAGACCGATACACTTCCTAAACCGAACTCTCAAATCAAAAGCCTGTGGGTATCTGCATTGACAACGTCCCATCTTACATAGGTCATTGCATTTGTTATATTTAGTGTTTTCTCAGGAGTTAGGATATCTAGTGTGCTGGTTTAAATGTCCCATTCTACACTGCTTATCAAGACAACATTGATTATTGAGTCTTTATTTTGGATGAGAGTTTCCAGTAATAGTCAACATGGTTGTGCCAGGGTGAGCAAGAGAAACATGTATGATTAAGATTAAAGGTAGACTCAGCGATATGGCATAGATGCAGAAAGTAAATTTCCACAACAACTAAGAGCTTTGAAGCGTGATGCTCAACTTCTCAGCTGTTTTGGGTCCAGTAGCTACCACACTGTGAACAGCATGAAGTGAACCTGTGCACATGTGCAGATACTGTGTGTGACTGTGTGAGAGCAAAGTCTTGCATCTCGCTCATCTCAATATCTGCGGTGCTGCGCGTAGTGATGTCATTTCACAGAGTCTACCTTTAAGACGACGATCACTTCATACGTCAACTGTACCAAGGTCCAACCAAAATGTAACTCCCGCTTCATCCCAACCCCTCCCAAAGACACGCATACATAGGCTTGGGTGGGGGGGGGCTGACACACTGGGTGCCCATGGGTGCCTATGGAGCAGTTGTTGTGGGGGGCACAACGACAGGCAATGGCATCTTTGATATCAGATACCCCCTGGTTGCTAGCTCACTTCAACAGATTTTCCCCGTCGGACCCGGGATTCAATCTGGCAACCCTCTGTTTACTGGCTCACCCCTCTAACTGCTAGGCTACCTGCCACCCCAGAGTTTGCACAGTGCTGAAGGGGACTTGAGAGTTACTCAACAAGAGAGAGAGAGAATCAGTACCTCAGGCTACACTAGGGCGAAGGCAACCAAAGAAAAAACACAGCATGCACACCCAGGTGATGTCGCTCTGTCTCTCCCACACAATACTCTCTCCTGACTGTCTTTCCACCTGTCTACATGCATGTTCTTTAGAGTTCTATTACATATGGAAATATTACCACACCATGACCGTACCACTTGTTTCTTAAGCTGTGGGAGACCACAGGCTTATAGATCTGATTAGGGAAGGGAGTCAAGGTATGAATATTTACTCACGAGAATGCCTCCTTCTCATCATTAGGCTTGATGCAACGCACATAGTGGGGGGTGGTGGCATTCAGGGTCTCCATGAGAAGCTGCAGGGAGCTACGGAACTACAGTAAACAAACACAGAAGGGGATGAGAATTGCCGCAAACGAATTAAACATCTACGATGGGGAAAGTTCATACTCCCCACAAAATTGTCAAAATACAGACTTGTTATGTCATTGCTTTCTATTGAAAGGTTCAATACACTCTTTAGAAATGCACTATGACAATGGCACAGACAGACTCCTGCCCAAAGGCACGTTGATTGAACTCAGGCCTCAGTGTCAGAGGGGATGCTAACCTGGTGGCCCACGGTTTTCCTATGCTCCTTGTTGGGGACTTTGGGTGTTGGTTTGGACGCCCGCACGTTGACCCTGGAGGACTTGCTGGAGGAAGATGTGGAAATGCTGCTGTCTTTATTAGTGTCCTGGAACAGATCTGCCATGAGCTGGAACTGGGAGATGGGGGACAAGTTAATCACATGAATCATTCATATGTTTAGCAGCGGGTTTCATCCAAACAACTTATCATAAAACAGATTATATTATAACCCATTTTACAGCTGGATAACAACATCAAATCCCCAAACCACACCAAAAGTGGTGTGAAATTTCTACAAACGTCTTTTTCATAAGATACAAATCGTGCTATACTGCAGGATCCAGTGAAATAGCAGTGTGTGTTAAAGAACATTGATGAGACAACAGTATTGAAGAGTATGAATGGACGGAACGTCAATAAACCAGCGTTCAGTGTTCAATTAGGACCATTCTATAATCACATCTCCTCAGCAGAACCAGTGAAGGGGACCAACCAAGCAGCAGCATCAGATCTGTTCATGACAGATAGAGGTGTACGCAGAGGGAATACTGATAATGGCACATACATATTCCTGTCACAAATACGGCTGGTGTGACAAGACTAATGACACAATCCAGTCCCACCATACATACTGATAACTATTCTCTCATACTCCTCCCTGCCAAACTTGCCAAGAGTGTCTCATTCTGACATGAACATTAACGTTCTTCAGGAAAATGTTTCCTTCATAGCTTTGTAAAAAAAAAAGAAGCTCTCTGTAAGCTGGATTGTATTTATGGTCCTTCTATGAAGATTCATGGAGATTCCTTGCTCCATCCTTCTCCTCAGGCTTGGGGCTTGAGTTTGCAGGGCTGTCAGGCTGTGAGATATTACAGTAATGGTCCATTGTGGAAAGTATTATCAGCTGGAGGAAGTTTCATGACCCTCACGAGTCCTCTAAGGCTCCAGTCTGTTGACAGGTTTCTCTGTCACTGTCATCCTCAGCTAGATATGAGGGTTTAATGAGCTAGGGCCTCAGAGACGACTATGGTGCAAGAAAGATAACTGAAATGACAGGTATAGAGACAGAAATGCAGTACAGGATATTTTACAATATTGAGACTGCCATCACCAGGGGTGGGCCTATTATGTCTTCATCACTGCTTTTGTTTAGCAAACCTTGACTGCATCTGAAATGTATTTGTTCTATTCAGTCCTTCTGATACTCCTCCGTGCTGTTCAACAGAGCTTGGTGTCTTTCTGATAGAAAATTCATTTGTTTCCACAGACAATATGCTTTTAGGCAGAACATGAAATCTCTCCTTGCCTCTCAATATTCCCTCTCATTTATATTTTTTTATTTATTTTTTATTTCACCTTTATTTAACCAGGTATGCAAGTTGAGAACAAGTTCTCATTTACAATTGCGACCTGACCAAGATAAAGCAAAGCAGTTCGACAGATACAACGACACAGAGTTACACATGGAGTAAAACAAACATACAGTCAATAATACAGTATAAACAAGTCTATATACAATGTGAGCAAATTAGGTGAGAAGGGAGGTAAAGGCAAAAAGGCCATGGTGGCAAAGTAAATACAATATAGCAAGTAAAACACTGGAATGGTAGTTTTGCAATGGAAGAATGTGCAAAGTAGAAATAAAAATAATGGGGTGCAAAGGAGCAAAATAAATAAATTAATTAAATACAGTTGGGAAAGAGGTAGTTGTTTGGGCTAAATTATAGGTGGGCTATGTACAGGTGCAGTAATCTGTAAGATGCTCTGACAGTTGGTGCTTAAAGCTAGTGAGGGAGATAAGTGTTTCCAGTTTCAGAGATTTTTGTAGTTCGTTCCAGTCATTGGCAGCAGAGAACTGGAAGGAGAGGCGGCCAAAGAAAGAATTGGTTTTAGGGGTGACTAGAGAGATATACCTGCTGGAGCGTGTGCTACAGGTGGGAGATGCTATGGTGACCAGCGAGCTGAGATAAGGGGGGACTTTACCTAGCAGGGTCTTGTAGATGACATGGAGCCAGTGGGTTTGGCGACGAGTATGAAGCGAGGACCAGCCAACGAGAGCGTACAGGTCGCAATGGTGGGTAGTATATGGGGCTTTGGTGACAAAACGGATGGCACTGTGATAGACTGCATCCAATTTGTTGAGTAGGGTATTGGAGGCTATTTTGTAAATGACATCGCCAACGTCGAGGATTGGTAGGATGGTCAGTTTTACAAGGGTATGTTTGGCAGCATGAGTGAAGGATGCTTTGTTGCGAAATAGGAAGCCAATTCTAGATTTAACTTTGGATTGGAGATGTTTGATATGGGTCTGGAAGGAGAGTTTACAGTCTAACCAGACACCTAAGTGTTTGTAGTTGTCCACGTATTCTAAGTCAGAGCCGTCCAGAGTAGTGATGTTGGACAGGCGGGTAGGTGCAGGCAGCGATCGGTTGAAGAGCATGCATTTAGTTTTACTTGTATTTAAGAGCAATTGGAGGCCACGGAAGGAGAATTGTATGGCATTGAAGCTTGCCTGGAGGGTTGTTAACACAGTGTCCAAAGAAGGGCTGGAAGTATACAGAATGGTGTCGTCTGCGTAGAGGTGGATCAGAGACTCACCAGCAGCAAGAGCGACCTCATTGATGTATACAGAGAAGAGAGTCGGTCCAAGAATTGAACCCTGTGGCACTCCCATAGAGACTGCCAGAGGTCCGGACAACAGGCCCTCCGATTTGACACACTGAACTCTATCAGAGAAGTAGTTGGTGAACCAGGCGAGACAATCATTTGAGAAACCAAGGCTGTCGAGTCTGCCGATGAGGATGTGGTGATTGACAGAGTCGAAAGCCTTGGCCAGATCAATGAATACGGCTGCACAGTAATGTTTCTTATCGATGGCGGTTAAGATATTGTTTAGGACCTTGAGCGTGGCTGAGGTGCACCCATGACCACCTCTGAAACCAGATTGCATAGCAGAGAAGGTATGGTGAGATTCGAAATGGTCGGTAATCTGTTTGTTGACTTGGCTTTCGAAGACCTTAGAAAGGCATGGTAGGATAGATATAGGCCTGTAGCAGTTTGGGTCAAGAGTGACCCCCCTTTGAAGAGGGGGATGACCGCAGCTGCTTTCCAGTCTTTGGGAATCTCAGACGACACGAAAGAGAGGTTGAACAGGCTAGTAATAGGGGTGGCAACAATTTTGGCAGATCATTTTAGAAAGAAAGGGTCCAGATTGTCTAGCCCGGCTGATTTGTAGGGATCCAGATTTTTCAGCTCTTTCAGAACATCAGCTGAATGGATTTGGGAGAAGGAGAAATGGGGAAGGCTTGGGCGAGTTGCTGTTGGGGTTGCAGTGCTGTTGACCGGGGTAGGAGTAGCCAGGTGGAAAGCATGGCCAGCCGTAGAAAAATGCTTATTGAAATTCTCAATTATGGTGGATTTATCAGTGGTGACAGTGTTTCCTATCTTCAGTGCAGTGGGCAGCTGGGAGGAGGTGTTCTTATTCTCCATAGACTTTACAGTGTCCCAGAACTTTTTTGAGTTAGTGTTGCAGGAAGCAAATTTCTGCTTGAAAAAGCTAGCCTTGGCTTTTCTAACTGCCTGTTTCCCTGAACAGCTGCATATCACGGGGGCTGTTCGATGCTAATGCAGAACGCCATAGGATGTTTTTGTGTTGGTTAAGGGCAGTCAGGTCTGGGGAGAACCAAGGGCTATATCTGTTCCTGGTTCTAAATTTCTTGAATGGGACATGTTTATTTAAGATGGTTAGGAAGGCATTTTAAAAAATATCCAGGCATCCTCTACTGACGGGATGAGATCAATATCCTTCCAGGATACCCCGGCCAGGTCGATTAGAAAGGCCTGCTCGCTGAAGTGTTTCAGGGAGCGTTTTACAGTGATGAGTGGAGGTCGTTTGACCGCTGACCCATTACGGATGCAGGCAATGAGGCAGTGATCGCTGAGATCTTGGTTGAAGACAGCAGAGGTGTATTTAGAGGGGAAGTTGGTTAGGATGATATCTATGAGGGTGCCTGTGTTTAAGGCTTTGGGGGGGTACCTGGTAGGTTCATTGATAATTTGAGTGAGATTGAGGGCATCAAGTTTAGATTGTAGGATGGCTGGGGTGTTAAGCATGTTCCAGTTTAGGTCGCCTAGCAGCACGAGCTCTGAAGATAGATGGGGGGCAATCAGTTCACATATGGTGTCCAGAGCACAGCTGGGGGCAGAGGGTGGTCTATAGCAGGCGGCAACGGTGAGAGACTTGTTTTTAGAGAAGTGGATTTTTAAAAGTAGAAGTTCAAATTGTTTACATGCTCTTTTAATGGCTGTTTCATTAGTAATGCTGAGGAGAGGACATTAGGAGAGAGGAAGTCAATATGGAAGAAAGTGAAAGGGCTGAATACTAACACCAGATGAAGGGAACTAAAGTTGGTATTTGTCCCAAAGAGAGTGAGTGGCAGTGGAATTAACTGAACTCAAATGAATGAGAAAGCCAATGCACACTTGGTTTATATCGCAAAGGTCATGCAGAGAACATATGCTGAAGTTAGGTTCCAATCCAGCAGTTTGAGTTTGGCTTGGAGAGGCAGGAGTCAGAGGACATCAGAAAGAGTGTGTGTATGTGTGTTGTGATTGTGACAGTTCATCTGCAATATAGTAGAATGTTGATATAACTGCTTAATTAACATTCAATGTATTTCAAATTAGAATGTAAAGCAGGATTTAAAACAAGGATTTATGTGAAGTGTTGACAAGTTGTCAGCCTGGCTTTAAACAACAACTCTATCTGATAGGAGCTATACTACCCAGAATATGAACCTGTGAAACGCTTTCAACTTGCTTCTTTCTAAATCATGTAACTTATTTGCGTAGTTACACTCTGTCCCAAAACTGAAGCCTCTTTAAGCAGTAAACTCATTTGGTAAAAGCTTTACAGCGCTGCTTTTCCAAGAAAGAAGTCCATAAATGCAGTAAAAGCCAAAGGGTTGGATGTTAAATCCGGTAAAGCTTAAAAATAAACTTCTTTCTCCAGTTAAGTGGGCAGTGTGTTTAGTGTGAGAGGTGTCCACTATATGATATAGGAAATAAGCAGGAGTATTATTATGGCTGTGATATTGTGCTCGTGGTGTAAGGATATTATTCTCTCTCACCTTGCTGGCCTTCAGAATGTTAATCTGTTCCTCGTAGACAGTGTCTCTGTTCTTCTCCAGGAACCCGTCACACTGGTACTCAACCTGCCAGGGGACAGAGGTAGACATAATGGACTGCACTTATAGAAACATACAGTACATCTAAATACAGCGACAACTAAATAAGCAAACGTTTAATCAACTATGGTAATTACAGTGCCTTCAAAAAGTATTCATACCCCTGACTTACTTCACATTTTGTTGTGTTACAGCCTGAATTCAAAATTGATCAAATATTTTTGTTCCATCAACCATCTGCACACAATACCCCATAATGACAAAGTGAAAACTTGTTTTTTAGAAATGTCTGCACAAGTATTGAAAAATAAATACAGAAATATCTCATTTACATAAGTATTCACACCCCTGAGTCAATACATGTTAGAATAATCTCTGGCAGTGATTACAGCTGTGAGACTTTCTGGGTAACTCTAAGAGCTTTGTACACCTGGATTGTACAATAGTTGCACATTATTTTTTTTTTAATTCTTCAAGCTCTGTCAAATTGGTTGTTGATAATAGCTGGACAGCCATTTTCAAGTCTTGCCATAGATTTTCAAGTTTTAGGTTATGTTCCTGCTGAAAGGTGAATTTGTCTCTCAGTGTCTGTTGAAAAGCAGACTTAATTAGATTTTCCTCTAGGACTGTGCCTGTGCTTAGCTCTATTCCATTTATTTTTATCCCCCCAAAAATCACTAGTCCTTGCCAATGACAAGCATACCCATAACATGATGAAGCCACCACCATACTTAAAAATGTGAAGTGCGGTACTCAGGGATGTGTTGTGTTGGATTTGCCCCAAACAAATTCAGGACATGAAAGGGACATTTTATGTTTTGCAGTTTTACTTTAGTGCCTCATTGCAAACAGGAGGCATGTTTTGGAATATTTTTATTCTGTACAGGCTTCCTTCTTTCACTCTGTCATTTAGGTTAGTATTGTGGAGTATCTACAATGTTGTTGATCCATCCTCAGTTTTATATCACAGCCATTAAACACTGTTACTGTTTTAAAGTCACCATTGGCCTCTTATTTTGTGACGTTTGAAGCACATTTTTACTCCTGAACTTATTTAGGCTTGACATAACAATTGAACACTTTTTGACTCAAGAAATGTTAGGTTTTAAATTGTCATTCATTTGTAAACATTTCTAAAAACATAATTCCACTTTGACATTATGGAGTATTATATGTAGGCCAGTGACACAAAATCAACATTTAATCCATATTAAATTCAGGCTGTAACACAACAAAATGTGGAAATAGCGAAGGCGTGTGAATACTTTCTGAAGGCACCATTTATACAATTATGGACTCTGGATGGTTGTTGGGTCAAATCGCAGAAGAGCCACACAATCCTGCTGTTGGGCTCTTCAGCAAGCCACTTACAGGAACTGTAATTGCTTAACTAACTAAACAACCAGCTGTATATCAAATTATTTAATGTATGATGCAGTTTAAACAGAAGCATTTGCTGAGAACAGAAAATTATGAACCAGATTAGTTTATATTCTGAGTTTATGAAAGTGTTCATTCAGATTTTGAGTAACATGGGGAAATGAGTGCAGGCATTGATTGTAAGGAGATCCCTCTCAGTCAGAGTCTATTGTCGTTCCCATTTGTCTGTCCATCAGCAGCCCCAGCCTCCAGGCCAATCCGGTCTAACACTTTACCCTAGCTCTCTCCTCTTTCTCACAGATAGGGTTGCAGGTTGTTCTCATTATACCAGGATGTGAGATAGAAAGAGCAGTGAGTGAATGTAGGTCCTACACGTTTTCACTTGGAGAGAGAGTTAGACGAAGAGAAACACCCTATGGGAATCGGTTTAACGCCATCTTAGCAGAGGAGAGCTGGGGACATCCTCTCTACATTAACAGGACTCTCATATACCTCGTTTGTCATGGAAATTACCATGTTAAATAAAGGACAATGCTATGGCTGCCTGCCTTTCATCTATTTACTCGACCCACATTTGGCATCAGATACACAGCCAGCACTTCACTGGGGAAGTCTGTATTTAAAGTGCTAGCTCCTCTAAGTAGGAGCTAGTGTTGCTCTCTGAGTTAATTAGAGCTTGTGTTATAATGAGGAGCGGAGACACTGTAGGGCCACTGAGCTCACTCACACCAACAATATACAATACTCACACCAACAATATACTTACACCAACACTATACAGTACTCACACCAACACTATATAGTACTCACACCAACACTATACTTTGTTATATCTGGTGTACTTCTCCTGTCCTATTCGGTGTCCTGTGTGAATCTAAGTATGCGTTCTCTAATTCTCTCCTTCTTTCTTTCTCTCTCTCGGAGGACCTGAGCCCTAGGACCATGCCCCAGGACTACCTGACATGATGACTCCTTGCTGTCCCCAGTCCACCTGGCCATGCTGCTGCTCCAGTTTCAACTGTTCTGCCTTACTATTATTCGACCATGCTGGTCATTTATGAACATTTGAACATCTTGGCCATGTTCTGTTATAATCTCCACCCGGCACAGCCAGAAGAGGACTGGCCACCCCACATATGCTCTCTCTAATTCTCTCTTTCTTTCTCTCTCTCGGAGGACCTGAGCCCTAGGACCGTGCCCCAGGACTACCACGACATGATGACTCCTTGCTGTCCCCATTCCACCTGACTGTGCTGCTGCTCCAGTTTCAACTGTTCTGCCTTATTATTATTCGACCACGCTGGTCATTTATGAACATTTGAACATCTTGGCCATGTTCTGTTATAATCTCCACCCGGCACAGCCAGAAGAGGACTGGCCACCCCACATATGCTCTCTCTAATTCTCTCTTTCTTTCTCTCTCTCGGAGGACCTGAGCCCTAGGACCGTGCCCCAGGACTACCACGACATGATGACTCCTTGCTGTCCCCATTCCACCTGACTGTGCTGCTGCTCCAGTTTCAACTGTTCTGCCTTATTATTATTCAACCATGCTGGTCATTTATGAACATTTGAACATCTTGGCCATGTTCTGTTATAATCTCCACCCGGCACAGCCAGAAGAGGACTGGCCACCCCACATAGCCTGGTTCCTCTCTAGGTTTCTTCCTAGGGTTTGGCCTTTCTAGGGAGTTTTTCCTAGCCACAGTGCTTCTACACCTGCATTGCTTGCTGTTTGGGGTTTTAGGCTGGGTTTCTGTACAGCACTTTGAGATATCAGCTGATGTACGAAGGGCTATATAAATACATTTGATTTGATTTGATTTATACTTACACCAACACTACACAGTAGTCACACCAACACTATTTACACCAACACTACACAGTAGTCACACCAACACTATATAGTACTCACACCAACACTGTATAGTACTCACACCAACACTATACTTACACCAACACTACACAGTAGTCACACCAACACTATATTACACCATCACTATACAGTACTCACACCAACACTATACAGTACACACACCAACACTATATTACACCAACACTATACAGTACTCACACCAACACTATACTTACACCAACACTATACAGTACTCACACCAACACTATACAGTAATCACACCAACACTATATTACACCAACACTACACAGTACTCACACCAAAAATATATTAAATGAACACTACACAGTAATCACACCAACACTATATTACACCAACACTAAACAGTACTCACACCCACACTATATTACACAAACACTATACAGTACTCACACCCACACTACACAGTACTCACACCAACACTATATAGTACTCACCAACACTATACTTACACCAACACCACACAGTAGTCACACCAACACTATACTTACACCAACACTACACAGTACTCACACCAACACTATATTACACCAATACTATACAGTTCTCACACCAAAACTATATTACACCAACACTATACAGTACTCACACCAACACGATATTACACCAATACTATACAGTACTCATACCAACACGATATTACACCAACACTATACAGTACTCACACCAACACTATATTAAACCAACACTACACAGTAGTCACACCAACACTATATTACACCAACACTACACAGTAGTCACACCAACACTATATTACACCAACACTGTACAGTAATCACACCAACACTATATTACACCAACACTACACAGTACTCACACCCACACTATATTACACAAACACTATACAGTACTCACACCAACACCACACAGTACTCACACCAACACTATATTACACCAACACTATACAGTATTCACACCCACACTATACAGTACTCACACCCACACTATACAGTACTCACACCTACACTATACTCACACCAACACTGAAGCAGTTTGGTTTAAATACGTTACCTTGCTTAAAGGGTCAATCTGCAGTTGAAACAATAACAAACCGCCACGCCGTCACTGATTTGGTAAATAACTGAGATGGGGCTAGAGAAATGTAATCACTCTCAGATTAATAGACAGAGCTATGGATGCAAGGACTGACCATCCATGAGATTACACTAGATACACCCTCTCCGAGTTGGGCATCTCCGGCGCGGCCCACGCTTGGATTGCGTCCTACCTGACAGGTCGCTCCTACCAGGTGGCGTGGCGAGAATCTGTCTCCTCACCACGCGCTCTCACCACTGGTGTTCCCCAGGGCTCTGTTCTAGGCCCTCTCCTATTCTCGCTATACACCAAGTCACTTGGCTCTCTCATAACGGTGGTCCTGTGTAGCTCAGTTGGTAGAGCATGGCGCTTGTAACGCCAGGGTAGTGGGTTCGATCCCCGGGACCACCCATACGTAGAATGTATGCACACATGACTGTAAGTCGCTTTGGATAAAAGCGTCTGCTAAATGGCATATATTATTATTATTATTATAACCTCACATGGTCTCTCCTATCATTGCTATGCAGACGACACACAATTAATCTTCTCCTTTCCCCCTTCTGATGACCAGGTGGCGAATTGCATCTCTGCATGTCTGGCAGACATATCAGTGTGGATGACGGATCACCACCTCAAGCTGAACTTCGGCAAGACGGAGCTGCTCTTCCTCCCGGGGAAGGACTGCCCGTTCCATGATCTCGCCATCACGGTTGACAACTCCATTGTGTCCTCCTCCCAGAGCGCTAAGAACCTTGGTGTGATCCTGGACAACACCCTGTCGTTCTCAACTAACATCAAGGCGGTGGCCCGTTCCTGTAGGTTCATGCTCTACAACATCCGCAGAGTACGACCCTGCCTCACACAGGAAGCGGCGCAGGTCCTAATCCAGGCACTTGTCATCTCCCGTCTGGATTACTGCAACTCGCTGTTGGCTGGGCTCCCTGCCTGTGCCATTAAACCCCTACAACTCATCCAGAACGCCGCAGCCCGTCTAGTGTTCAACCTTCCCAAGTTCTCTCACGTCACCCCGCTCCTCCGCTCTCCACTGGCTTCCAGTTGAAGCTCGCATCCGCTACAAGATCATGGTGCTTGCCTACGGAGCTGTGAGGGGAACGGCACCTCAGTACCTCCAGGCTCTGATCAGGCCCTACACCCAAATAAGGGCACTGCGTTCATCCACCTCTGGCCTGCTCGCCTCCCTACCACTGAGGAAGTACAGTTCCCGCTCAGCCCAGTCAAAACTGTTCGCTGCTCTGGCTCCCCAATGGTAGAACAAACTCCCTCACGACGCCAGGACAGCGGAGTCCATCACCACCTTCCGGAGACACCTGAAACCCCACCTCTTTAAGGAATACCTAGGATAGGATAAAGTAATCCTTCTCACCCCCCCCCCCCTTAAAATATTTAGATGCACTATTGTAAAGTGGTTGTTCCACTGGATGTCATAAGGTGAAAGCACCAATTTGTAAGTCGCTCTGGATAAGAGTGTCTGCTAAATGACTTAAATGTAAAAAAATGTAAATGAGATTGGATGTTCTCGTTTTAACCATGTTTTGACGCAATACAGTGTTAACAATTGCATTGTTTACAAACTAAGGGATAAACAAGCTTCTATTTTGGGTTCTGATGGGGTAAGACAGTTGGACTAAGCTCATGAGACATGTATAAATTATACTCTTCGAGAATCAATGGGTATATATCATGAATTTAAAAGTAAAAAATGGATTTTGCAATCGCAGATTGACAGTTTAAGGCCAATGATGACCTCAACCAACAACCTTGGGGTCATCAAATGTTCACCTAACTGAAGAGTCATACATACAGGTCTACCCACCTTATCAGCAAAGTGAATGACAATGAAAGATGTGTTGGACATCCGTGGTTTCTGGAAATGGACGCTGCTTGATAGGCGATCGTACAGCTTCTGGCACCAGTTCTGATCTGTCCCTTTTGGCACCTGTAGCAGCAGCGGATGGAGGAAAAGAAGGAAAGAGAGAGAGATGATATAAAACCATGGAGGAAACCAAAACGTTCTACCCACATTAACTGTGCTCAGAATCCTCATTATTTTGAGGTTGTCCCAAATTATCGTCAAGAACTTCAAAGGGCTGCGGGATGAGACAGGATGAGTGAAATAAATAAGTAATCTGTTTTGTTCCAAAGGCCTTAACTCATAAAGATCTGGATGCAGGCAGTGGAAACAGAAGCAGGTCACGGTGTGTACATTACAGCAGGATGAATCCCATTAACTGAGGCAAGATGTTTAAAATGCTGGGATCAGCAGTACGCTCTGCTCTGCTCCCCACTTCAACCCCTGAGACTACTCAAGTGCATCCTGCACTATAACTCCTCCCATGGCCAATCGTCCTTATAAACCTCCTCACTAATAAGTTATGAACTATGTACTCTGGAGCTCTGTAGTAAAGACAGTGTTGATTTAGGACTAAGACAATATATGTAAGACAGGGTGCTCCACCTTGCACTCCTCATCCAGCAGGTCCAGGATTCCCAGCTTGGCCTCTATGACATCGATACAAGGCTGGTTGTCATAGAAGTCTATGAGCGTCCAGGGGATCTGCTCCTTCATGTACTCCTCCTGCTCCAGCTTGAACACATGCTGAGGACACAGAGAGGAGACAACTACACAGTGAGCTACAGCCCAGCAGGTTATCAGTTAGACTAAGTCATTAATTATTTCACTTCAATAAATACATGTTGAGTCATGAGGTTCACAGCGACAAGTTCTCACGTCTCCTCGACAGAACATTGGAAACTAAGGTAAAGGGTAGGTAGACAGAGTCATTAGATCATTTATTTTGGTACTGTAGCTTGTTTTTGGTCACAGGTCCAGGATTGGCTGAATAACTGCAACATTTATCTGGAGCCAACTCTGCAGATAGCACTACTCGGTGATTTGAAAACTCTGTCAAATCGCTGAATAATATAATAATACTTTAAGAATTTTTTAAAATCTTTAACTTACAATCTGTAGAATAGATGAGAATAGAAAGGTTCAGAACTTTTGTGAAACATCACAGCACAGACGAAAAATATATAGCAAATAGAAATCCAATATGGATGGTGTTAAGATATAGATGAGAGGGGTTGAATACTTATTTTCCACCATAATTTGCAAATAAATTAATTAAAAATCCTACAATGTGATTTTCTGGATAAAAAAAAAGGTTTGTCTGTCATAGTTGAAGTGTACCTATGATGAAAATTACAGGCCGCTCTCATCTTTTTAAGTGGGAGAACTTGCACAATTGGTGGCTGACTAAATACTTTTTTGCCCCACTGTATATAAAATTGGACGATTAATCGGTATCAGCTTTTTTTTGTCCTCCAATATATATCCACACACACACACACACACACACACACACACACACACACACACACACACACACACACACACACACACACACACATACTCAGTTGAAGTCGGAAATTTACATACACCTTAGCCAAATGCATTTAAACTCAGTTTTTCACAATTCCTGACATTTAATTCTAGTAAAAATTCACTGTTTTAGGTCAGTTAGGATCACCACTTTATTTTAAGAATGTGAAATGTCAGAATAATAGTAGAGAGAATGAATTATTTCAACTTTTATTTCTTTCATCACATTCCCAGTGGGTCAGAAGTTTACATCCACTCAATTAGTATTTGGGAGCATTGCCTTTAAATTGTTTAACTTGGGTCAAGTGTTTCGGGTAGCCTTCCACAAGCTTCCCACAATAAATTGAGTGAATTTTGGCCCATTCCTCCTGACAGAGCTGGTGTCTAAACTTTAGACTGCTACTATATATGTGTTTCCAAAAACATATATAGGGGATTGGAAATGATGCAGACAATTACATTTATGGAAGCTACAATATCAAAGCTGATCTACCCCCCCCCCAAAAAAAAAAAATACAAGTAAAAAAGGTAGGTAGCTAGATTACAATCTAGTCTCAAACTCACCTGGTTGAACTGCTGCTGAAGTTTCTCATTGGCGTAGTTGATGCAGAACTGCTCAAAGCTGTTTATTTCAAAGGTCTCAAATCTGTTCAGATGAAGAGAAAACATTCAAGTGTTTAATGAGTCAGAAGTCTCTGGTCTCCTGTCATCCTGTGTTGTGGACAGTGATTCTAAATCATGGGCTGAGAGGAAAACTGCACCAAACAATCAACACTCATTCAAGGCTAGAGTTGTCATTCAAATCCAGGACTTCAGGACTGAGATGTTTATTGATCCCACTGATGTAGGGAGGTGAATAATCTGTCAATGTGCCCTTGAGCAAGGCACTTCACCTTAACTGCTCCGATAAACCGCTCTGGATAAGAGCATCTACTAAATGACTCAAATGTAAATGTATGCCTGACGTGATAGCTGAAAATACAAAGCTGAATATACAGAGGCCATGGAAAACTGCCGTTCTGAGTCACTGCTTGTGAAAAGCATGTAAAATAGTGACCAGGCTGCTGTATCTGCTGAATGTCTTATTTGGGGAGAGGTTTCCACTGTAGCTCAGTATCTCTCCCCTCCCTGCCCCAGCAGCCAGCCTTATCAATAATCTAACTCACAGCAGGGAACCAATTAGGGCTTCAGTCAGACAGGGTCAAGCAGAGGAAGAGCACAGCTCCCCCAGTCAATATGGTTCTATACACTTAGAATACTGTAATGAGAAGACGCACTTAAAACACAGTGGATGGAGATATTTAGCTGGAGAAACACAGAGCGCTCACACATATGCGTCGACACAGAGGCACATCTGCAGACTCGAGGGCACACACACTGAGTAGTTATGGAATCTACTCATCAAATACAAGCTTCTTCGTACCCTAGTACAAAGAACATGGTGTGACAGAACTGTGAGGCAAAATTAAGAATGTGGGATTGAGATGATGTTGTTCTGTGTGCCTGCTGTCACAGTGTATTAATTTACTGCAAGCCTGGGATTATTTTACCATTCACCAAGGCTGAGATTTCACTCCTGGCGCTGGCAAGAAAATCAGTTCTCACAGTCAAGTTCCTCCCACAATTCAAACCAACCCACTGTTGAGCTTTGTTTTTAGAGGTTTTGGGGAGCACAGGTGGACAGCCTTACCCATAGATGTCCAGAACACCAATGAAAGAGTGTTGTTTGGAGGAGGTGTGCAGGGACTTGTTGACGTACTCCACGATCCAGTCAAACATGTGGGCGTAGATGTGCTTGGCGAGTGCGTCGCGTGCATTAGCTGCCTGTTTGCGAGACATGTTCTTGACGTAGGTCTCTGACGTGGTAACCAGCTTCCTGTGACATAGCCAGTGCTCCATCTGCTCCAGCTCCACCCCCAGCAACTGGCAAAAATGCGCCAAGTGAGGGTCGTTCTTCTATAAACACACACACACACATTGAATCAACAAATTAGGTATGAGGTATAGAGAAGATACATGGTTCGGGGTTGTGATGTGGAACTAGAAACTCAAACAGAATTAAGCTAGATAAGACTGGATAGTGACATACTAATATGTGGCAGGAGTCTCCGTCTCTCTCCGAGCAGATCTCCACGTTTCCCAGATGCAGGATGGAAGCTATGATTCTGAATATGCTGCTTTGATTGCTGTCATTAACACCTGTCAAACAACCAGAGTAAGGTGCATGTTAACAGTTGTTCCATCGGGAGATTGAAAAATAACATGTTTCTATTTCTCTTTTGTGTGATTAGAATAAAATCCCAATCAGCCTTTACGCCTATTCTAATGTAGGTGTGTTGCTAGCTTAGAACGTACCCATGCAGTCAGACACTTACCCAGTAACGTAAAGGCTTCTCTCGTCTTCTCAAAGTCCTCAGCATCATTAACCCCCTCAATGAAGATGTTCTCTCCTTGTGATGTGAAGATGAAGTCCTCTGCACTGGCTTCAGGATGAAAGCAGCAGTTAAGTAGAGATATACATTAATGTATAAGACCAGTGTTCTTATTAGGAGGCCCTGACAGGCATGATAGGCATCCATTATTCTCTAAATCCTTTAGTATGAGAAATAATTGCCTCTAGTAAACATGATATAAAGAGAATAAATTGCTTATGAAACAGATAGATAGTGGAATATTGTCTTCATCTGTGACACTTACTCAAGGCTAGGTCTTTGAACTCTGGCAAGTTAGCCGAGGCACACAGCTGGTAGAAGATGTGGTAATTCCTCTCATCCTCTGCCTAAAAAGCAGAAATATACTACTGATGTTATATCACTTAAAGGACCAATGCAGCCATTTTTACCTCAATATTAAATAATTTCTAGGTAACAATTAAGTACTTTACTGTGATTGTTTTCAATTAAATTGTCAAAAAGCAATTTGTCAAGCAAAAATGTTGCTACAACTGTCTGGGAGTGGTCTGGGCGAGGGTCCTAATTGGAGGAGTCTAATAGGAGAGACATATAACCTAAAAAACTAGTTATTGGGAGAAAGGAGGGCAAAATCATGTTGTTATTGGTCTATTAACTTATTCCGCCTGGTGATGTCACCAGGGAGTCCAAAACATCATCCTTGCAAAACAAGCTGCAATTTCAGTCTTTTCCAACAGCTCTTACAATAAAAGGACATTATCAGAATTTTCACAATTTCACAGTATTATTTCAACCTGTGGAAATATATATAATATACAGGAAAATTCTATTTTTGCCTGCACTGCCTCGTTAACTCTTTATCAATAATATCTTCTGAGTGAATGAAAGACTTGGGTAGTTTTGTTAGATCAGGAGTTCCCCTGGGCTGCAATTTAATCTTGTAGCTCTATTCATTTTTTAAAATTACTTAGATAAATTCATAATGATATTTGATTGTCTGGAAAAATGTGTCAAGTTAGGGCTTAATCAAATGCTTATTTAAACTAAGGAAAGTAAATGTGAAGGAAGCATGGACTTGCAGTAGTAATACAGAGTGAAACCAATTTCTTCCCAGACTGAACAACATGGAGTTACACGTACCTGAAAGACTACCCTTGACTTCTCCAGCAGATACGTGCGCATGTTGGCTCCTATGATGTGATAACTCCTGTCAAAACCAATCTGGATGTACTTCCCAAAACGACTGCTGTTGTCGTTGCGAGTGGTTTTCGCATTTCCAATAGCCTATAAAGAGAAGAACGGGGCGGAAAAAAGTGTGAGTTTCAAAAGAAAATCTTCAAAAGAGATCAAAGGAAAATCATAACCACTGTAAAATATATATTTCTATCCTCTCATATTGTAATTCATACGACAAAAAAAAACTTTAGTCTCCTTACTGCTTGTAATATACCTTGACAGTCATAATGCTCCTAATTCTGAGCTGTGACACCTGCCAAGATGGGGCTTGAGCCAGTCGGTCCTTGCATACAGATCAGTCCTGTTTCTGTTTCTTTACTCTGAGTCCATTACCAGCCTCACGTCAGCTAGATCAGACAGAAATGTCTGACCGCCCTTCTCCTGAACTTCCTGAACAACAGACGGATAACTTTCTAGCTAGCAGCCTTTCCTGGTCTTATCGTTCCACACAGGCTGATGGACTTTGCTGTTAGGAAGGTTTGTGCTGATTCAGAACACCAGAGAGGGTAATGGACTCCTGCTGTGCTTGCTAGGCTTCTTCACATACAGTTTTCATAATGATTCCCCATACAAGTACTTTTCTGTAGCCTGAACTCTCCAAAGTTACAACTGAAGATGTGGAGTCCATTGTACTTTTTGTGTGCCAAGAAAGTTAACACGATCACGTTTTAACAAGAACCAACCTAATAGTGTTGCACGCTATACCAAAACTCCTGTACTTTTTCAATACTAGAACATGAAAAGTGGTTCGGTACTAGAATTTGTGTTACTTTCGGTACTTCTGTCAAATGCGTCGCACGTTATATACGGATTGAGAGGATCGAGTCTGTCAAGTCATTTTTCTGAATCTTCTCAGGGGGCCGTAGCTATCCGGGCTAATTGCGCTTGAAGCTGACCCAGCATGAGCCACTTTCGAGAACCAAGTGAGAGGAGAGAGAGACAATGCAGACAGCACAACTTATTCTAACAAAAACATCATACCACCACGCCCGCAGCTTGTTGACAAAACTGGCTGCAGAAGCAAACTATGGGAATACTTTGCTTACAGATCAAATGAGGGCCAGCCCACCGAAACAACTAAGCAAAAGGTGCTAGAATGGAGTGCAGTGCAAAGGAGGTTTAGCTCCAAAACAACATAAACAACTATTTTACACATAATATTTGCATTGTAACGTTATTCTACTAGCAACTAAATTTGAATACTTTTTTTGTGATGACATGAACATATATTCAGCATGACATTCATGTGAGCATTATAATAGGATTTACAACCCAAAAGTAATGCGAAATGCGCTCATAAAACGTGACGATTTTCAATAGTTACCACAGCCACAAAGTCAAAATTGCCAATATTATTGTAAAAAATCTCGAAAACAAAAATGATTCAAAAGAAAAAGAGTTAGGCATAAGGTTAGCAGTGTGGTTAAGGTTCGAGTTAAGTTTAAAATAACATTTTAAGAAGAAAAATTGTAGAAATAGGCGGGGTTTGACTTTGTGGGTGTGGTAACTAGTAGCAACCTGACTGGACAGCAATATACTTAAGACTACTTCCGGTTTGCACTCGATTTCCCTTACTAGTATGCTATATAGCTGGCCTGGGCTGGTCGACAGTATGGGATCATCAGCCGATCCTCACCTCCATGATGGGGCTGGAGGCCAGCACCTTCTCCTCAACATTGGTGTCGTTGGCTGACCCTCCCACAGTGGCGAAGAACCGCATGGCGTACTTAGCAGAGACGGTCTTCCCTGCCCCTGACTCTCCACTTACTATGATGGATTGGTTCCTCTCATCTCTACAGGAAGAAGTGATTGAGATCGACATTGGAGACATTTTGTCAGTTATTTGCAGTTAAAAAGGTAACTGACCATCAGACAATATCAGATATTGCAATAACACTACAGTAATACAGTGGATCAATCCTATAGTTGCACAATGCTAATCAACTCTGCATGACTGGAGTTGCCAGGACAATATAGCAGTGGGCCTTTACGTAGGCAGCGACTACAACTTAATGTGGACATGGTATTGAGGAGGGTGACAGTTAATGTGGACCTGAGCACTGTTATTATCCACCCACACCTTCCATTGAAGACACCGTCTCTGCCTGGACTGCTTATTTAGAGCCTCAGTCCCACACCAACACTATCAAATTACATAGCAAATTGAATTAGGGGTCTAATCAAGTGCTTGATATGCAGCTATGTGTCACACAGTAACAAATCAATTGCCTCCCAAAGCAGACTAATACATAAAATGTGCTTATGAAACTGGCAACTGTACCAGGTCTGATACAGTAACAGAATCCCGATCCTGGGTTATAACCAATTAGCTGTACCCAGAGGCTCATACAGCACCTGGCCATCTGCTTGTATGCCTCCTCAGCAACAGCAAAGATGTGTGGGTCCATGTCTCCCATGTTCTGCCCACTGTAGGCATTGATGACCTCCTCTCCATAGATCTGCAGCTGCTCGTAGGGGTTGATGGCCACCAGCACAATGCCTTTGGAGGGAAGATGGAGTGAGGGAAGGGAGGACAGAGAGGACAATATAGCCAGTCAAGTAAAACATTCAACTCTCTAAAATCACTATATCTCACAGTGATACTGTAACCGGTAGTTACTTAATCCTATATTTAGTAATATATCTCATATATCCATGTGGGTGTGTGTATTTGTGTGTCTCCGGGGGTTGGGATAAAGCAAAAAGACTCATCTCTGTTTGTCCTGTGATAAACTAATCTTCTTATTAATCCTATCATACTGTACGTACAGAACAAAATACTATTGTAATTAAAACCACATTGATAACAACCCTTAGTCGTTTTAACTACTACCTTTGATAGGTAAATACTACATGGAGCGGCAGGGTGGTTAGAACATTGGACTAGGAACCGGAAGGTTGCAAGTTCAAACCCCCGAGCTGATAAGATAAATCTGTCGTTCTGCCCCTGAACAGGCAGTTAACCCACTGTTCCTAGGCCATCATTGAAAATAAGAATTTGTTCTTAACTGACTTGCCTAGTTAAGTAAAATAAAAAATAAATAAATAAACCATATCACAACATCCAGATGGCCAGTGGAACGTAGAAGGTTTGCCCTGGCAGGGTTACTAAGGGGACAGATCTCCCTAATAAAATATGGTTGTGATATCTATGGCCAGGGTATACTCAACAGATTGTCTTTGCTCATTACCTTTTGTCTGCTTTGTTTAAGATGAATTCCACACATGGCTACAGAGCAAGCATTGCTTGCTTTAGTCAATGGAACCCTAGTTGATTGGGGATTGGGAGGACAGGTTTGTAAAGGTTGGGACAAGTCAACCAATAAGGTCAATAAAAGCCTCAATCCTACATGGTGTATAATAGACCAGCCATACTAGTAAACATGGAGGACTTTGTAGCAAAAGGTCAGGCCAAGGGATTTTGGAAGAGAAGCAACCCAGGCCACATTGCATAAATCTAATTGATGTCAGTGTAATAAATGGCAAGATAAGATTTGAAGACTTGGATCGATTCACCCCATCATATGTACACTACCGTTCAAAAGTTTGGGGGTCACTTAGAAATGTCCTTGTTTTCCATGAAAACATACATGAAATGAGTTGAAAAATGAATAGGAAATATAATCAAGACGTTGACAAGGTTATAAATAATGATTTTTAATTTAAATAGTAATTGTGTAATTGAAATAGTAATCCTTCAAACTTTGCTTTCGTCAAATAATCCTCCATTTGCAGCAATTACAGCCTTGCAGATCTTTGGCATTCTAGTTGTCAATTAGTTGAGGTCATCTGAAGAGATTTCTCCCCATGCTTCCTGAAGCACCTCCCACAAGTTGGATTGGCTTGATGGGCACTTCTTACGTACCATATGGTCAAACTGTTCCCACAACAGCTCAATAGGGTTGAGATCCGGTGACTGTGCTGGCCACTCCATTATAGACAGAATACCAGCTGACTGCTTCTTCCCTAAATAGTTCTTGCATAGTTTGGAGCTGTGCTTTGGGTCATTGTCTTGTTGTAGGAGGAAATTGTCTCCAATTAAGCGCCATCCACAGGGTATGGCATGGTGCGGCAAAATGGAGTGATAGCCTTCCTTTTTTCCAAGAACCCTTTTACCCTGTAACAAATCCCCCACTTTATCACCACCAAAGCACCCCCAGACCGTCACATTGCCTCCACCATGATTGACAGATGGCATCAAGCACTCCTCCAGCATCTTTTTCTCTTCTTCTGCATCTCACGAATGTTCTTCTTTGTGATCCGAACACCTCAAACTTAGATTTATCTGTCCATAACACTTTTTTCCAATCTTCCTCTGTCCAGTGTCTGTGTTCTTTTACCCATCTTAATATTTTATTTTTATTGGCCAGTCTGAGATATGGCTTTTTCTTTGCACCTCTGCCTAGAAGGCCAGCATCCCGGAGCCTCTTCACGGTTGACGTTGAGACTGGTATTTTGCAGGTACTATTTAATGAAGCTGCCAGTTGAGGACTTGTGAGGCGTCTGTTTCTCAAATTAGACACTAATATATATACTTGTCCTCTTGCTCAGTTGTTCACCGGGGCCTCCCACTCCTCTTTCTATTCTCGTTAGAGCCAGTTTCCGCTGTTCTGCGAAGGGAGTAGTACACAGCGTTGAACGAGATCTTCAGTTTCTTGGCAATTTCTCGCATGAAATAGCCTTCATTTCTCAGAACAAGAATAGACTGACGAGTTTCAGAAGAAAGTATGCTGATGCTCCAGATACTCAACTAGTCTAAAGAAGGCTAGTTTTATTGCTTCTTTAATCAGAACAACAGCTTTCAGCTGTCCTAACATAATTGCAAGAGGGCTTTCTAATGATCAATTAGCCTTTTCAAATTATAAACTTAGATTAGCTTACACAATGTGATATTGGAACACAGGAGTGATGGTTGCTGATAATGGGCCTCCGTAGATATTCCATTAAAAATCTGCCGTTTCCAGCTACAATAGTCATTTACAACATTAACAATGTCTACACTGTATTTCTGACCAATTTAATGTTATTTTAAATGGACAAAAAATTTGTTTTTCTTTCAAAAACAAGGACATTTCTCAGTGACCCCAAACTTCTGAACGTATGTAGATTCACCCCATCGTATGTTGCCTGTGTAGAGAGGTGATATTGTCATGTTTTGTCATTGATTATCATGTCTTGTCCCTGTGCTTCCCCTTCTATTCGTTTCCCTCTGCTGGTCTTATTAGGTTCTTTCCCTCTTTCTATCCCTCTCTCTCCCCCTCCCTCTCTCACTCTCTCGCTCTCTCTTCTCTCTATCGTTCCGTTCCTGCTCCCAGCTGTTCCTATTCCCCTAATCAATCATTTAGTCTTCCCACACCTGTTCCCGATCCTTTTCCCTGATTAGAGTCCCTATTTCTCTCCTTGTTTTCCGTTCCTGCCCTGTCGGATCCTTGTCTATAATTCACCGTGCTGTGTCTATGTATTGCCCTGTCGTGTCGTGTTTCCCTCAGATGCTGCGTGGTGAGCAGGTGTCTGAGTCTGCTACGTTCAAGTGCCTTCCCGAGGCAACCTGCAGTTCTTGATCAAGTCTCCAGTCTGTTCTCGTCATTACGAGTAGTATTATGCCTTTTGTTTTGTAAAGTAACTTTACTGGATTAAAAACTCTGTTTTCGCCAAGTCGCTTTTGGGTCCTCATTCACCTGCATAACAGATATAGAGACTTACCACAGTATGTGTAGATGTGATTGGACTCGGTGAAGCGCACTTTGAGGTTGTGCAGGACAGCAGGCTCGTGCAGGTAGCTGAGAGCTGTGAGGTCATTCTCCCCCACCAGGATATCAGGGTTCCGGAGGAAGGGAAGAGCGTTGTCTTTGGGTCCGATGCGGTATTCCAACGGCTGGGACAGATGTTCAAGCAAAAATGTCACAAAAAAATATTCCAGCCAAGTGTTTGCACGTGTACCTGTTGTAAGGGTAAGACCCTTTTCCCTTTATCAGTTTAAATCATATTGCAGCACCATCCATAAGAATATTACAATCCACACAGCTTATTGAATTATTGAGAAGAGAAATAATCATGTTTTTATGTTAAAGGATGACGGCATCTAGGTGTGTATGAATCGTACCTGACAATCCCACCCTGCGAGGACTATTAAATAGGAATTGTGATCATAAGTATGTATGTAGGGGAATATACTGCTGCTACATGAGGTGATATGAAAATCTCATCATATGCTTACGTATTCAAATTACTCTTGACACAGTGCACTGTAATTCAATAGCTGTATATTTTACTCTCAAAGTTTGCAGTTTTCCCTTAAACACAATTAATGAGTTATGGCACTTAAGTTTATGAATGTGTCTGGGCACACACACACACACACACACACACACACACACACACACACACACACACACACACACACACACACACACACACACACACACACACACACACACACACACACACACACACACACACACACTAACTGCTTTAATACAGCATGATGTAAAACGCAAAATGTACAACAGCACAGCAAAATAGACCAAAGCATATTGAGTCTTGAGGCAAAGGCTATATTATCCAAAAAAGGATATGGGATTTAATAACTGTGGCCTGATCCAGTGGGTAGTATATTACCGTTTCATCTTCAAGTTTAAGGTACAGGATGGGCTCTCCCTCCGTGTAATCTTTGATGATCTCTGCAGCTCTCCACACATCCTCTGGGTCTGGGATCCACACCCGAGTGTACTGGAAAACAAGAACACATACAAATATATTTAATTTAACTTTTTCAACTCATCAATTACTCTGATTATTGTTTGCAGTTAGATAACATTCCTCCCCCATTTGCCCAAGTTCATAGACGATGTTGTGTAACTTATTGTCAATAGAAAAAAAGTAGTAATTGTTTCAACAAATGCTTAAATTAAGAAATGCAGTGCCAATAGGTTGATGTGGCACAGTGGCAATATTGAGGTTGTGTTTGTGACACAACCAGCCTTGAGATATCCCAGATAGGTCTATATTGAGGTGAAAATGCTGACAGATCATTTCTTAACTCTTATTTAGGCCTACCTTTTTGATTACATAACTTAGGATCACATCCAAATTTACTTCAAGATAATTTTAGTGTTAATGACATTTACTCTAATGGGATCCCAAATCCTATCCTGAAGAGACCTTCAGCAACTTATTCCATCTTCTAAAAGTATTAATTGCACCTTTCTAACATTTTTTAAAGATCATTTAATAACTTCATGGCATTACTACGAGAGAAGTTTGGCCTGATGTTGTAGATAAAGCTTTAATTTTTCTACCTATTATCAGGATGGTGGGAGTAATTACTCCCTGTGATGAATTATACACACTATTAGGCTACCACTCTGACATCATGTGTGCAAAGAACAGGGTCAAAGTCAGTGTGCAAAATCCAGACATGAAAGATTGCCGCGAAAGAAACAGTGTTGTAGATCAAAAACATCAACACAAGAGAGAGAAAGTATGTTTCACATGCAATATGTTTTTCTTTATTGGATACATTAATTCTGCTGGACGATTTGCATAGGTAGTTAGCTAGCGTTGGCAAGCTAACTCTAGCCAGCTAGTTGGCTAACGCTAGTTGGCATTTTTGTTGGGGGTTCCAACTAGGCTAGCTTAGTTACCATCTACAGAAAAGACTTGCCATGCAATCTGTTTCGTTTTTTTTTGGTATTAGCTAGCACGCTAAGTAGCTAGTTTCCTCACGTTGACTAGCTAGCTACCTAAAGCTGGAAAATATGCTATGGTCGTTACTCGCTAGCTATCTAACGACAGTAACGTTAGCTGGGGTGGATGGTCTTATATTCCCTGAACCTTGTTCTCAGGGTATCCATACCCCAAGGGTATTAAGTGAGACATACCCATGATGTTAACGAGCTAGCTGTGTCAACACAATCACTTATTGTTAGCTGAATAACACAACAACTATATAGCTATATACCTAAACTATAGAAGTCATGATTTATGATAACTAGGGGCAATGTAAAGTGTCTATGCTAAATGGTCATACATTCTTCTTCTCTACCACAGATTACCACAACGTCTCAGACTCTAGGATGGGAAATACTTACAAGAAAGAAACAGATGGAGACAGTTGTCGATTTCCATTGTTACTTGTAATGTTAAAAAGGAAAGAAAAAGACAATCCCATGTTTCTAAATTAGCTAGCTTTATAGAGAAGGGTGCAATTGTGGCCCCCAATTCGGGCAGTTCCTGCATGTGATTAATTATACACACCATTAGGCTACCACTAATTGCATTCTGAAAATACAACTATTCGTTTCAGAAAATTCGAAAAATCGCATGAAATGAGGCATTATCAATTTAATTCAAGATCAGAACAATATTTTTTGTTTACTATTGCACTTCTCAGCACATACGTGTCACTTCACAGACGTTTAGGCCTATTCTGGAGATGCAAATGACCACCACAGAACAAAAGAAAAAACGTGTATTTTTCTGTGTCCTTGATGGCAAAAATAAAAGCTGTGGTCTGCTCAACAAATTATCCAAACAGTCCTCCTGACTTCCCATTCCTCAACAGATATGAAGCAGCCTTACTCCCTATTACTTTGTAGCAGTGCATTGAATGTGTGGGAAATAACAAGACAAAAGAGAAAATAAAACTTACTGTTGAGGTGTATTAGCTCATCAAAAACATGGCTAAATTTTCTCTGAAATCTACGAGACAGGCCAGGCTAAAACTACAGACCATAGAAACATAGTACAGTAGAGTAGGCCGACCTCAGACAGCTAAACTACATAGGGTTCACTGTGGGTGACTGACCACCAAGAAAGATTGATGTGTACATACATAAGTACACCAGATCGCAGGTTGATTCAGGTCAATTTGCTGCTAGCAGATGAAGAGTGCCAAAACAAAGCATGAGGTGCTGAGGGCTGTGAGTGATACAGCAGCTGACTCGGCACAGGATTTAGGCTAATCAGCAACATCCCTCCAGTGCATAACTGCATCATCTCCTTTATATCACCCCAGAGAAAACACCACATAGGGGGGAAGGGTGGGAAAAATAACTAAATCCAAAATGTTAATGAATGCTCTGACTCACCATCTTCCCTCCATTGGGCCACATTTGAAAAGGTGAGAGGATGGAATAATGTGTAGGCTATGGTTCACATATCATCAGCACACTGAATAAAAGCAGTCAGGGAGATGCAGTTTATACAGTGTTATCAGCCCTGTACTCTGCAATGTCCTCTGTGTGTAAGTCAAGTGGATTTTCAACAGCTGAGCTCTGTCGGTCTCAAAATGGAGAACAAACTCTTTTTGTACGACCTTCACAACTTCATAGGAAACTTCTTAACGAGTTGTCTGTGTTTACTGTTACAGAAGGGCCCGGCTATCTCCGATTGGTGTCATCATGAGTCTGTGCTCTTCACACTAGAATCTCAGCCTGATATCAACACAGTGAGTTGGCAGAGGACACTCTCCCCAGGAGGTTAAACCTGGCATTTAGACTCAGTCACAGAGGGCCCATTCATGTTTAAACAGCAGTAAAGCATAGGCGTCACACCCCCTAACCAAGTGGTGGGCCAACTCCCCTGTAGGAATGCATTATAGATTAGACACCTACTGATGTTAGGCATGCTCTGACTGGGAGGCTGAGAGATTCAACTTTGAGCGCTGGCTGTCTTTCCCCCAGGCAACACAGAGTCACAGCATATCACGGCAGGCGAGCTGACAGCAGTGCTTTTTAATCCACTTCAATAAGGAGGCAGTGGGCGGGCAGATGTAGCGATATAAAATAACCTTGTGTTGTGCTGCAATCAGCTGTGCCATCAGTAATATTACCCACATTTCAGCAAGGGTCACATTGGGCTTCGACTCTAGGCACACGTGAAGGTTTGTCTGAAAGTCTGAAACTTTCTCACACAACCCTAGGGAAGATCTTATCCTACTGGGATAACTATTTTGCAGCTTCCAGTAGTAGGAAATATTTTAGCTTATTTGACTTGATCAATACCGTATTTATTACTAAGCTATTAGGCGACATAGATAGTAGCCCAATAAAGACTGCAACCAATAGGGACAGCACTCACTCACCAACAGTCCATTTAGCTGTGTATTGGGACATAAAAACGATTCGCACACCTTGACTTCATAGAGATTGATGACATTTCGTAAAGGTGCTTTCTTTTGTCTCCTGATTGCTCATGTGTTACAATACATCTCCTTTCCTCCGAGTTCTTCTTTTCAAGAACAGAGTCCTTGGAAAGAGTATCCAGCAGAGCTGCAACTATCTGTGAAATGTTCCTCCACACAGACTATGACAGAACAACAGAACTCATACAGTACATTATTTACATCCCAGCGCCAGCCTCAGGCCCCAGGTGGACACATCAGAGAAGGAAACAAACTGGCTCACTGCTAAGAAACTAAGACCCATGCTGATGTGCAACTAAACACCGGAAGATACACAAATATGGCATTTAAACGACAATACTACAGTCCCAGTCTGCTCCAACAAATGTTAATTTGTGAGAAAATATTTCCTCAGTCACATAACATCTCCAGGGGAGGAGTCAGTAGAGGAAACATGAGAGAATGAGAGGGATGGAGCTAGGGTAGAAGAGCACAAGAAGGATGGGAGAGATCGGGAGGAAGGGGGAGATGTTTAGTTAATGCAAGATGTTTGTAAGCATTTGTGACACCCTGACACTTGTCCATTGAATCATTATTGGCAGAATGATTGAGGAGATTTTGGGCACCACTGTAGGCATATACTGCAAGAGGAATTCTTACTAGCCTACTCTTTTCATACACTGTTTCTTCATATGAAGAGGCTATTACACTAATTGCACATCAACAAAAGAAAGGATTTGGAAAGGGTAACTGTGCAGTACCATTCCCTAAGGTTGGGTTTCAAATGTCAGTGTTACTTATTAGCTCAATTGAATGACGTATCAGAGCAGGACTTTAGGCAACTGCATAAGTCCTGTTCTGATACTGTTGAATTAAAAGCTAGATCGCCATTAAGTTATTTCTTTGAAAAAGAACAAAGTACCTAGAGATATAGTCCCATATTTCAAATCCCATGGCAAACTTTCACTAAGTGCTCGTCCTTAGTAGGCCTTTGTTGTCTGAAAGCCTCTTTCCAAAACCCCATCTATTGGAAGTAAGATAATTTTCCATGAAATTAGATATAAACAATATCTAAAACTGACAAATAATTACAAAGCGGTACTGAAGCACCCCATCTCAGTCACTCATTGATGCAAATAACTTACTTCAGCATTACTGTGCATATGAACCTCCTAATCCAAATCACACTTGTCTGTCACTGAAATGCAAGAATCCACCACTACATAGTCTTGAGTGACTACAGTGGCCCTACAAAATAGACTAAATAGAATCATTTATAAATAGCACGATGATGCTAAGTGAAAGGATGAACGAAAAGGCTCAGTCCCTCTCTGGATTTTGACAAAGTGCCACTGAACTGGCAATTTGACTATCCTACAGATTGGATGAAGACCTGAACGTTTGGACCATGTGATTGTAAAACAGAGCAGACATACAGTCAACAGCGGTTGCTGCAGTTATTCCTGGCTCTGCCTCTGTGGGTTTGGGTTGAGACAGTAGAATGCTCCACTCAGCTCATCACCAGGAGCGTGTGTGAGATTCAGACTGACACAATGAGGACGTGATTCAGAGTTCAGAGCCTCTCTAAGTCCAGTTAAGGATGGTGTAGACTAGAGGATGAATCTGCCCGGAGGAGAGTCATCATCAGGCCCGGAGCTCCAGGTTACAGACCCTTTCAAAGACCACAAGGTATTTCAGGGACACACCCGAGTCATTTCACTTTGATCCTGACAAGAGTCTTTTAACGCTCTGCCTCAGTGGCTTCCTTCAACTACTGTATTATTATCTGAAATCCCAGACCACATTGGCACATTATGGGATGCAACCAGTCTGTCTGGACTCTAGAGAGACTACTACTGCATCACTGATGACTTCTAAATGTCACATTTTCCTAAGCACAACCCAACCTACTAACGTTACTATTTCATCAATGGTTAGTCTAAACTGGGGGGAGAAACTTTTAACATTTACTGTTCAAACCTCAAAGTCAGTTGCGTTTAGGATAGGTTGGTGAATGACGAGCCACAATGGAAGGTTTGGGAGCTATGTCATAAAACTCTGTAAATTGTCTTTTGCTTTGAGTCAAGAAACTTGCCATGAGGCCTACGGCAGGACATGAGGCCTACAGGAGGACACAGACTAACAGAGTTCAAGGACACAACTCTGACTCCACAAAATCAATGCTGGGTCCATCCATTTCACTCTTCACAGCCTCTTGGGAACATAATTACTTTAGAGGGGAGATTGATTTATCAGGTAACTGCCTAGATGCCTGCTGTGTCATCATGGTTTGATCGTACAGTAATTGTGGGAATACTGACCCTTACTGTAAAAGACATTTCTGAAATCACCTCCCTTCCTGAATAAATTAATTTGACTGTGTATGTACAGTATAATCACCCATCACCTAATCTACTGTGCCTTTATTGGTACATCCTTCACCACTACCAATCCATTAGTCAGCTGTCTGCATGAAATTACGGAAACGCATAATAAAAATGATCAAAAACTCAAACTTGCTGGCGGCCCTTTTCACCTCCCTCGGCCCCTGGCTGCTCGGGCCAATCACACAGCAGCAGTGTCAGACCAGAGTCATGTAATCTGGTTTGATGGCAAACAGTTTTAGCTCTGCAGCAGCCCAGTGAGTCTCTCTCAGTGGTCTTTGCCTTTACCCAGACTGGGCAACATTCTAGGGGCGGACACCATACTGTATGTGACTGTAATGTTTACACTGCTGAGAGAGACTAACTGGGCTGCTGCAGCATCACAACTGTTTGCCATCAAACCAGATGACGTGACACTGCTGCTGTCCTGTCTTCAGTCAGCTGTTCATTCCATCCCCCCAAAAACTGTTAAGATGGCTATTTTATTTTTATGGTGGTTTTCATCCATAATACAATAATTGTGCCAGCCATGACAGCAGCCCCTGCTGTAGCAGTGTAAGCAACTGTAATGCTTAGGAATAACAGCAGTAGCTACCTTTATAAGTAGAGCTCACTGGTGCTGAAGTAAATCAGCTGCATTGATTGAGACTAACTTGATTTGTACTGTAAAACTCCCTTTACACTCTACTCCTCCTCTTTCTCTCACTCGTTTACATTCCATTTCTGGTACTGGCATTATGGCATTTTCCTTCCTTCGCTCCGCTCTTTGCTATGTGATTTTCTTCAGGTCGAAAGCATTGAGAATAACAACAAACAAGATGAAAGCCCTGTAACATGGCATAAATCATCTTCCACAGAGGCAACAACAGTATGCATGCAGCTTTTGCATCAAACTGGACCATTAGTCTATCCTAGCAAACAGTCCATCACAACACTTTATTTCCAAATGCTTATTGTAAGTTTGGACAAACATCATTAATCAAGTAGCCAAAATCCTTTCAGAGAATTACAAGCACATACTGTACCACAGTGAGAATGAATGTTCAGTTATCACAGCATGCCGTAGTTAGATAGGAAGAGAAACAACAATTCCACAGTCTAATTTTGACAATATTCACAATTGCCTCTCAAATGTCATAGATGGAACATCGGACTGAGAAATAGTTTAAGGGTGCAACAGGGTCATCCTAAGTCAACTCCTCCCTGTGTCCTTTTGAGTCTATCATTTCTTCTTGCAGGCCTGGACCTTTGAAGAAATTTGAAATTTACTGAACAAAAATATAAATGCAACATGAGCTGAAATAAAAGATCCCTAAATATTCCATATGCACAAAAAGCTTATTCTCCTCAAATTTTGTGCACAAATTTGTTTATATCCCTGTCATTGAGCATTTATCTTTTGCCAGGATAATCCATCCACCTGACAGGTGTGGCATATCAAGAAGCTGATTAAACAGTATGATCATTACACAGGTGCACCTTGTGCTGGGGGACAATAAAGAGACACTCTTAAATACTGCAGTTCTGTAATACAACACAAGGCCACAGATGTCTCAGGTTGAGGGAGCATACAATTGGCTTGCTGACTGCAGGAATGGCTACCAGAGCTGTTGCCAGAGAATTACAATGTTAATTTCTATACCAACGTTGTTTTTGAGATTTTGGCACTACGTCCAGCCGGCCTCACCACTGCAGACCACATGTAACCACGCCAGCCTAGGACCTCCACATCCAACGACCTGAACAGCTGATGAAACTGTGGATTTCCACAACCAAAAATCTTTTGCACAAACTGTTGTTTTGCAGAAACCATCTTGGGGAAGGTCATCTGAGTGCTCGTCATCCTCACCAGGGTCTTGACCTGACTGCAGTTCAGTGTCGTAAACGACTTCATTGAGGACAATGCATACCTTCGATGATCACTGGCACGCTGGAGAAGTGTGCTCTTTGCATACGAATCCCGGTTTCAACTGCACCGGGCAGATGGCAGACAGCGTATATGGCGTTGTGTGGGCGAGCGGTTTGCTGATATCAAAGTTGTGAACAGAGTGCCTGATGGTGGCGGTGGGGTTATGGTATGGGCAGGCACAAGCTACAGACAATAAACACAAATGCATTTTATCGATAGCACAGATATACCATAACGAGATCCTGAGGCCCATTGTCGTGCCATTAATTTTCCGACATCACCTCATGTTTCAGCATGATAATGCATGGCCCCACGATGCAAGGATGGGGAACAATTACCGGAAGCTGAAAATGTCCCAGTTCTTCCATGGCCTGCATACTCACCAGACATGTCACCCATTGCGTTTGGGATGCTCTGGATCGACGGAGTGTTCCAGTTCCTGACAATATTCAGCAACTTCGCACAGCCATTGAAGAGGAGTGGGACAACATTCCACAGGCCACAATCAACAGCCTGATCTTTAATTTCTTATCCATATTTTTTTTAACTGCATTGTTGGTTAGGGTCTCATAAGTAAGCATTTCACTGTAAGGTCTACCTGTTGTATTCAGCGCATGTGACTAATACAATTAGATGTGATTTGATTTGGCTGATACTCCTGATAAGTACATTTCTTGATTTTGAGGGAGGGGGGACTGGCCCCCTGACTGCTCCCATCTCATTCAATTAGCATCACAATGGACCTCTACGTGTCCCACGACCCACGGAATGGCTTAGAAAAAATAACAAAACAAAGCAAACGAAACATACTTATGGTATGTAAGTTATGCTTACTGAGTACTGTAGTAGTACTTTTTTTAAATGTATTTTTATTTAACTAGGCAAGTCAGTTAAGGACAAATTCTTATTTACAATGACTGCCTAGGAACAGATGTTTACCTTGTCAGCTCAGGGATTCGATCTAGCAACCTTTCGGTTACTGGCCCAACGCTCTAACCATTAGGCTAACTGCCACCCTAGTGCTGTAGTGTATGCCTTTATTAAGAAGCCTGGTGCTTAGCCCAGAGCTAAGAAAAATTATGAGTTATGAGCTGACACTCAAATTTGAATTATGAGTTTGTTTCATAAGCTAAGGCATTTAGGGAAATATTGAACATTAGGGATTTTAGAACATATTTATGCAAGTAATAATTTCTTCCCTGTCTTATATAAAAGCCTAAGGGGAGCTCACTTGGCGAAAAATCTATTTTGATGCTAGAGCAGTGAGGACACTGAATGGCAGGTGTTCTCTCTGCAGTTGGTTCTCTCCAAATCATGTTTCTCAGATGGTGTGCTGAGGAATTGCAAGTTGTCCTTGCTAGTTCCCAATCAAACCATCTTTAATTATGGACCAACACTGATAGCCCAAACACAGTAGGGGGAAAGCCAAGTTCCTCTGCCAATGTGAACAAAAGACGGCCTACATCAGATCCATTTCCACACTGATTAAACTGGGATTAGTTAGAATCTGTGGTTCTGGTTAAACATGGACATGATTAACAATTCTCCAGATTTCAAACTCTTCAAAAAACTAGTTGAAATGCAAAATTAAGAACTTTATAATTAGTGCCGTGGGTGCAATCTAAAAAGGAAAGTTGCACTTGCTTTGTGACAGATTTGAAGATGTCGTTTTGCTTAAGACATCTGTTCTGATGCCACACCCTGTCCCACCCACCCCCTAAAAACACACCAGTATACATATAATAGCTTACCCACACACTTTGCCAAGCCATTCTTCACCTGAGAAACCAACATCAAACCTGAATGCACGAGCATCATTTACCCTGAAGTGACCTCCCATAGACCCATTACGCCACTCCTTTCCTCTGTCTCAACTAGAGGTCGACCGATTATGATTTTTCAACGCCGATACCGATTATTGGAGGACAAAAAACCACAAAAAAGCCGCTACCGATTAATCGGCCGATTTTTTTTGTTTTCTTTTTTGTAATAATGACAATTACAACAATACTGAATTAACACTTATTTTAACTTAATATAAAATTATCAGCCAGGATCCGCCAGTCAGCCAGGATCTGCCGGAGCCGCCAATCAGCCAGGATCTGCCGGAGCCGCCAGTCAGCCAGGATCTGCCGGAGCCGCCAGTCAGCCAGGATCTGCCGGAACCGCCAGTCAGCCAGGATCTGCTAGATTCATCAACCTGCTTGAGCTTCCTCTCAGTCCTGAGCTTCCTCTCAGTCCTGGGCTACCTCAGTCCCGAGCTGCCCCTCAGTCCGAAGCTGCCCCTCAGTCCGAGCTGCCCCTCAGTCCGAAGCTGCCCCTTTTAACTTAATATAAAATATCAATAAAATCAATTTAGGGTCAAATAAATAATGAAACATGTTCAATTTGGTTAATATATTTCAAAAACAAAGTGTTGGAGAAGAAAGTAATATGTGCCATGTAAGAAAGCTAACGTTTAAGTTCCTTGCTCAGAACATGAGAACATATGAAAGTTGGTGGTTCCTTTTAACACGAGACTTCAATATTCCAAAGTAAGAGGTTTTTAGGTTGTAGTTAATATAGTATTTATAGGACTATTTCTCTCTATACCATTTGTATTTCTTGTACCTTTGACTATTGGATGTTCTTATAGGCACTATAGTTTTGCCAGTGGAACAGTATAGCTTCCGTCCCCCTCCTCGCCCCTACCTGGGCTAAAACCAGGAACACATCGACAATAGCCACACTCGAAGCATCGTTACCCATCGCTCCACAAAAGCCGTGGCCCTTGCAAAGCAAGGGGAATAACTACTCCAAATCTAAAAGCGAGTGACGTTTGAAACAGTATTAGCGCACACCCAGCTAACTAGCTAGCCATTTCATATTGGTTACACCAGCCATTAGGCTGATAGGCTTGAAGTCATAAACAGCGCTGTGCTTGCGAAGAGCTGCTGGCAAAACGCACGAAAGTGCTGTTTGAATGAATGATTACGGGCCTGCTGCTGCTCAGTCAGACTGCTCTATCAAATCAGACTTAATTATAACATAATAACACACAGAAACTCGAGCCTTTGGTCATTAATATGATCGAATCCGGAAACTATCATTTCGAAAACAAAACATTTCTTATTTCAATGAAATACGGAACCGTTCGGTATTTTATCTAACGGGTGGCATCCCTAAGTCTAAATATTCTTGTTACATTGCACAACCTTCAATGTATGTCATAATTAAGTAAAATTCTGGTAAATTAGTTCGCAATGAGCCAGGAAGCCCAAACTGTTGCATATACCCTGACTCTGCGTGCAATGAACTCAAGAGAAATGACACAATTTCACCTGGTTAATAGTGCCTGCTAAACTAGATTAGTAGTTATAACTAGTGATTATGATTGATTGTTTTTTATAAGATAAGTTTAATGCTAGCTAGCAATTTACCTTGGCTTCTACTGCGTTCGCGTAACAGGCATTCTACTCGTGCAATGGTTAGAGCATTGGACTAGTTAACTGTGCGTTTGCAAGATTGGAATGCCTGAGCTGACAAGGTGAAAACCGATAGGAGATGAGAACGGATAGGAGATGAGGAGACACTCGAGGAGGTGTTAATAGAATTGGGGGAGTGTGAAGAGAGAGAGCAGTTGATTTGGCGTAGTATGCAATGCATTTGCCCTGAGGTGTGTCCCCCCAGCCCGGTACCACCAGTGCCGGCACCCCGCACCAGGCTGTCTCTCTGTCCCATCAACACAGGTGCTTCCGCCTGTCTGGCGCTACCAGAGGCGCCAGAGCCCCTCAGTCCAGAGGCGCCAGAGCCCCTCAGTCCAGAGGCGCCAGAGCCCCTCAGTCCAGCACTGCCAGAGCCTTCCTCTCCATCACCGCCAGTGCCGCCAGTCTGCAAGGAGCCGCCAGTCTGCCAGGAGCCGCCAGTCAGCCAGGAGCCACCAGTGCCGCCAGTCTGCCAGGAGCCACCAGTTCTGCCAGGATCAGTTAGATCCACCAGTCAGCCAGGATCCGCCAGTCAGCCAGGATCCGCCAGTCAGCCAGAACTGCCAGTAAGCCAGGATCTGCCAGAACTGCCAGTCAGCCAGGATCCGCCAGAACTGCCAGTCAGCCAGGATCTGCCAGAACTGCCAGTCAGCCAGGATCTGCCAGAGCCATCAGTCTGCCAGGATCCGCCAGTCTGCCAGGATCCGCCAGTCTGTCAGGATCCGCCATTCAGCCAGGATCCGCCAGTCAGCCAGGATCTGCCAGAACTGCCAGTCAGCCAGGATCTGCCAGGATCCGCAAGTCAGCCAGGATCTTCCAGATCCGCCAGTCAGCCAGGATCCGCCAGTCAGCCAGGATCCGCCATTCAGCCAGGATCCGCCAGTCAGACAGGATCTGCCAGAACTGCCAGTCAGCCAGGATCCGCCAGAACTGCCAGTCAGCCAGGATCTTCCAGATCTGCCAGTCAGCCAGGATCTTCCAGATCTGCCAGTCAGCCAGGATCTTCCAGATCCGCCATTCAGCCAGGATCCGCCAGTCAGCCAGGATCTGCCGGAGCCGCCAATCAGCCAGGATCTGCCGGAGCCGCCAGTCAGCCAGGATCTGCCGGAACCGCCAGTCAGCCAGGATCTGCCGGAACCGCCAGTCAGCCAGGATCTGCTAGATTCATCAACCTGCTTGAGCTTCCTCTCAGTCCTGAGCTTCCTCTCAGTCCTGGGCTACCTCAGTCCCGAGCTGCCCCTCAGTCCAAAGCTGCCCCTCAGTCCAGTGGGGCCCGTTGTTAGGGTTCCTAGGCCAAGGTTAGCGGCGAGGGTCGCCACTCAAGGGACGCTAAGGAGGGGGGGGGGGTACTGTCACGTTCTGACCATCGTTCGTGTGTGTTTTCCTTGTTTTAGTGTTGGTCAGGACGTGAGCTGGGTGGGCATTCTATGTTGTGTGTCTGGTTTTTCTATTTCTATGTTTGGCCTGATATGGTTCTCAATCAGAGGCAGGTGTTAGTCATTGTCTCTGATTGGGAACCATATTTAGGTAGCCTGTTTTGTGTTGGGTTTTGTGGGTGATTGTTCCTGTCTCTGTGTTTGCACCAGATAGGGCTGTTTTGAGTTTTCACGGTTCTTGTTTTGTAGATTGTTGTACTTTCATCTTTATTAAAGATGTACAAAACTAATCACGCTGCATTTTGGTCCGCCTCTCTTTCACCAGAAGAAAACCGTTACACTGTTGTTCTGCCCCTGAACAAGGCAGTTAACCCACAGTTCCTAGGCAGTCATTGAAAATAAGAATGTGTTCTTAACTGACTTGCCTAGTTAAATAAAAGGTATAAAAATATATATATATTTTAATAATTGGAAATCAGCGCCCCAAAATATCGATTTCCGATTGTTATGAAAACTTGAAATCGGCCCTAATTAATCGTCCATTCCGATTAATCGGTCGACCTCTAGTCTCAACATATACATCACCATCCTAAACCAAACCAATCTATCCTCTCTGCCCTTAGATGTGGTTCACACAGAAGTCATCAGAATCAAAATCAACAACAGTTGATGGCCAACTAACCCTTGTTGATAGGATATTGTGGTGGTGTTCAGATAGGCCCATATCTGTAATGTATTCTATAGGTCTTCTCTAAATTGTATGCTGTCAATGAATGTGACCATATTTGGGGAGAATTTCATTTTGGAGGCAGTTTAAATTTTGTCTGTTCTACCATGTCAAACGCTGCTGTGGTGAAACTTTAGTGAAGACTGATCGTAATGAGCCCCAAGCATGTCTCTGAATGACACGTTTTTAAATTACACTCAGCTGAGTATGTGTACCTCTACACTCCTCTCTTCCAGTTCTTCCTTTTCCACTGTGAAACAAAAATAAACCCAACTGCATATTGTGCGGAAAGAAGTTTATCCTAGAAATATTGTTCCCAATTTTTATAAAATACATACAACTGGCCTAGGGTCGTTCAAGTTTGGCCGGGGTAGGCCATCATTGTAAATAAGAATTTGTTCTAAACTGACTTGCCTAGTTAAGTAAAAAATGTTTTATAAAACAATAGGACCATATATGGTAATGAAACTCCCATGACCTGCAGTATGTTTTGCATCACAGACCACATTACTACAGTTCAGCAGAATTCAATCACAAAGAAGCAGTTAGCTCAGCTAAAAAGAAGGGATTCTGCACTCAGACATCAGCCTAAATAATAGGAGACATCAACAAAACAAGGACATAGTAACACCATGATTCTTCCTAGTAGAGACACAATAGCTAAAAGCTCATTTTGTCATAACATGAGGAACAGAGAGGGTAGTCAAAGCATTACCTGGAGTGATTGTAGGGCCGGGACGATAGCAGTATTGTGATACTCGTTAGTATCGTGGCAAAGAAAAAAACCACAAAGCAGATGAGATGTTTAGGAAAAGAGCCCTAATGTCGCAAACAGACATCATTATGTTGTCATCTAGAATCAAATGTATTTATTTTCCAAGCTATAGCACACAATATTTTACATACAGCAGCTTTTAAAGGACCAAAGGGTTAGGTCTGCTTCGTTTTTTAAATTTTTGCCATGGAAAAAATATTGCTGGTATATTTGCTATCCACCAACAGCTGTTGTTGTGAGTAATACACACAGTCAGTGCTATTTAGCAAACTGACAATGTAGCCCATGGTCATGAAAGAGTGATGCCATTGCTTATTGTTGAGTACAAAACACAGGCTCAATGAGAATAGGATAGAATAAGATTATAACCCTGCATCCATTCACTTAGTAATGGCTTTGACTACTAATTAGCTGAGCCCTACTTTCTTCCTGCCTCTCCTTCTCCTTCTGATCACTTCATCACACTTCCAGCAGACTTAATGAAATTGCCTTTTTTTTATTACCATCGGCTGCTGCACTGGGTCGATACAATCGAGCAAGAGTTGGTCCTGCTTGCTTTGTAGGTGTCCGAAAACACAGAAGAGATACACAAGGATGTTTATGATCTCTACAAGGAAACATGGATGATCTGTCTTTTAACTTCATTATTCTAATGTGTGTTTACGCTCTCGCATGGCCATGTGCTAAATATGCAGAACAGAAGAGACAGAAAAACTAACACACAGCCATAGATCAGAGCTGAACGTCAGACATCTAATTCATAAGAATTCATGAGAATATTCAATAATACACTGGATGTGATAGTAGTAGAGCCGGGATGATAAACCGGAAAACACTGACCCTACCGATCACTTATCGCAGGCATTTTGCTGACAACGTTCAGAACAATAAGAAGCCTATACTAGAGAAATGTGAAGTTTGAAATTAAATACATTTGCTAATATGGGTGATTGTTAATGGGACAATTGATGGCTTCAACAATCAAAATAGTAGTAGTTGAAATTATCATTTTAAACTGGTGCACATTCATTTTACAAATGTATTGTTCTATTTCTTGTTATCACATCAATTCAGGCAGCCTTCTCCAACCAATACTGATAATCTAAAGAGAGACATAAAACAACCTTTTAAAACAACAGCCAGATAGATGGTACGTTTCTGGAAGTAGGCTCCACCTGTATAGGTGGGTGATAGGGTGGGAGGGAAATAGGGGGGAGGAGAAGCAGAGAATAGTGAGAACAGTGAGAAAAAGTTGCACTACCGGTTTCCCTTGTGACCCTGATGAAGTAATGTTTTTTGTGTAACGTCTAACAATGAGTGTTTTAAAATGAATTTGCCTTTTACTACCGGTACCCATGTCAGTCAACCAACCTGGACTTCAACAGCAACACTGACAGTAACACTGATTAAAGGTTGAGAGGTTATAACAACCAACCTGCTATTCGACTTCAATGCATTTATCTGCAAAAGCAAAAGTAAAAATGGTGCACTGACAGTAACACTGATTAAAGAAACATGTCACTTATGATTTAATTATTTTTTTAAATCTTAAATTACAGAGGTTATTTGGAAAACTTTCATTGCTAAAACAATATTTTTTCATTATGCCTTTTCTGTGAATTATGAATGTGTTTTGTAACAGTTAAAAATCATCTTATCTATTATAACTGGTAATGAAAATCAGTAAACAACAGACACAGGTTCAAAAATACACTTTATAACTGGTGAAGTAAACACACACAGGTAAGATGAAAACCCCGTTCCAGTGCTGCTAATATCCCGCCCTGCTATGATGTGTGTCAGCACAATGACTAGTACCTGAGAGGGCCTAAAATCTGTTTTCTCCAGCAGGTGGCGTTTTTCCTTATTTAAAAAACAAGGAGTTTTTGTACGGAGGTCAATGAGAGTGTTGAATTTGGTCAAAGAAAAATGGAATGGCCACTTATATCAGAGGCATGCCTGTTCACACGTGTATCTGCCCTTTCATTGGCTAGAATGGTTCCATCTGATCTTGCCTCCTCCCTCTCAGGGGGAGTGGGATATGCAAAAAACTAATTTCCAATTTGTTCATGTGTGAAATAGGAAAAATATAAGTACCCAACTAATTATTATTTAAGTGTCTGCTTCATGGAAAAATTCTTCACTGCTTTTTTAATGTGGCTCACTGTACATTTATGGTTAACTTCCTTTCAGCTACGATACAAATCGGACCAAAACACTGTCTTCTGGTGTCTACAATGAAATGTGTGGGAGTATGAAAGAGCCTTTAGAATATACAAGTCTCTAAGTTGGCTCCGGAAGCAAGTGGCTCATTGACAGCCACCCTATTACCAATTATGACAGGAAAGTACTGCTGGCAAGTCTAATAAATAATGTATGGAGCAGCATTACAGCATTATCTCATAGCTTTCGACATCTTGCAACTGTAAGCAACTCTGGATAAAAGCATCTGCTAAATGACAAAAAGACAGCAGGGGATCAAACTGTAGAATCCAGTTCCTACATTTGAATATAAAAATGCATTTTATCAAACACAACTATGCTACATTTTATCTCTGAGACCCTCAGGATGACAAATCAGAACAAGATTACTGAATGTAAGTAAATGATCTACAGTTGAAGTCAGAAGTTTACATACACTTAGGTTGGAGTAATTTAAACTTGTTTTTCAACCACTCCATAAAATCCATGTTAACAAACTATAGTTTTGACAAGTCGGTTAGGACATCAACTTTGTGCATGACAAGTCATTTTTCCGAAAATTGTTAACAGACAGAATATTCATCTTATATAATTCACTGTATCACAATTTCAGTGGGTCAGAAGTTTACATACACTAAGTTGACTGTGCCTTTAAACAGCTTGGAAAATTCCAGAAAATTATGTCATGGCTTTAGAAGCTTCTGATAGGCTAATTGACATATTTTGAGTCAATTGGAGGTGTACCTGTGGATGTATTTCAAGGCCTACCTTCAAACTCAGTGCCTCTTTGCTTGACATCATGGGAAAATCAGAAGAAATCAGCCAAGACCTCAGGAGAAAAAAATTTGTAGACCTCCACAAGTCTGGTTCATCCTTTGGAGCAATTTCCAAATGCCTGAAGGTACCACGTTCATCTGTACAAACAATAGTATGCAAGTATAAACACCATGGGACCACTAAGCTGTCATACCACTCAGGAAGGAGACGCATTCTGTCTCCTAGAGATGAACGTACTTTGGTGCGAAAAGTGCAAATCAATCCCAGAACAACAACAAAGGACCTTGTGAAGATGCTGGAGGAAACAAGTACAAAAGTATCTATATCTACAGTAAAGCGAGTCCGATATCGACATAACCTAAAAGGCCGCTCAGCGAGGAGGAAGCCACTACTCCAAAACCGCCATAAAAAAAGCCAGACTACGGTTTGCAACTGCACATGGGGACAAAGATTGTACTTTTTGAGAAATGTCCTCTGGTTTGATGAAGGGAAAAAAGAACTGTTTGGCCATAATGATGATCGTTATGTTTGGAGGAAAAATGGGGAGGCTTGCAAGCCGAAGATCACCATCCCAACCGTGAAGCACGGGGATGGCAGCATCATGTTCTGGGGGTGCTTTGCTGCAGAAGGGACTGGTACACTTCACAAAATAGATGGCTTCATGATGCAGGAAAATTATGTGGATACATTGAAGCAACATCTCAAGACATCAGTCAGGAAGTTAATGCTTGGTTGCAAATGGGTCTTCCAAATGGACAATAACCCCAAGCATACTTCCAAAGTTGTGGCAAAATGGCTTAAGGACAACAAAGTGCACAAGCAGAGCAACATAGGACAAGCAAGACATAGGATACAGACAGAGCAACATAACACAAAAAGCAACAAGACAAAATCCATAAAAGCAACAAAGTGTTTCCACACCTAACAAGCTACAGACAACAGACAACATGGAAAGCGGCAATACACAGCTAGGGATTATGTTCACAAATCTGATTGACCTTTAGCCATGTCTTCATGTTTTTTGTGAAAGTGTGATAGGTGGTTCAGTTATGTGTGTCTGATGGCAGTGTATTCCAGACATGGGAAGCTCTCACAGAGAAAGCAGATTTACTAAAGGTGCTTTTCCTTAAGGGAACTATACAGTCACCTCTCATGGCATACCTTGTGGATCTGCTGCCATTTGTTTGGGATTTCTGTTTTTTTTTAACTACTGAGTGGAGGGGGAGCCAGGCCATTTAGGATCTTGAATACAAGACATGCGTAGGTGTATTGCACAAGATTTTCCCAACTCAGGAGCTCATGCTTTCTGAGGATGTAACCGTGATGATGGCTACTGGGCTTCCCAATCAAGCACTTTGAGAGCCTGTTTGTAGAGAGACTGAATGGGATTTAATGTTGTACAGCAAGCTTGGGCCCAACTAGTCAAGCAGTATGTTAAGTGGGGGAGTATTATAGATTAGAAGTACCGTTTTGCTACCTCTGTAGTCAAATAAAATCGGAAATGAGCTAGGTTGAATTTGGTTATTTGAATTACCTTTTTCACCTGCTTTTTAAAAGAGCAGTTGGAATCAAGTATGATGCCAAGGTACTTAAAATCAGATACAACCTGGAGCTTCTCCCCTGACACTTAGACATCTGACTCAGTAGCATCTGTTGCCCTCTTTGTGAAGAACATGCAGACAGTTTTTTTCACATTGAAATGCAAACAAGAGTCACTGAGCCACTTTGTAGCCTGGACCATTACAGTAGTGAGTTCTTGTGCAGCTTGTTGTTTGCTCTTTGCATGCACATATATCACTGTATAATCGGCATACATTTCAACTTCAGACCCAGTACAAACAGAAGGCAGATCATTAATGTACAGGCTGAACAGGAGGGGCCCCAGTATTGACCCTTGGAGCACGCCCACATCATAGCTAAGAGTGGGCGACAGCTCATTACTCACTCTGACACACTGAGTTCTGCATTCAAGGTATGATTTCATCCATCTCATGCACATGGTGCGCATTAACTTTGAAGACTGAGGATATTATGCTTGAAGTTACAGTTATAACAGTGTCCAAGTACTACTGTGGTTATTTGATCATAATGTAGGCCTATCAGAGTGGCTTACCATATAAAACAATGGAGAAAATGCATCCCATAACATTTTTAACATGGAAATAGCTGTTCTATCATTTAGCCTACAGTAGCTGCCAATGTGAGGTGTTCAATGTAGGCCAGTAGGGATTGACATTCACCTGTACACTTGTCCTTCAGACAAGGTGGTGACTGAAAATGTTGTTGTTTGATGCAAGAAACCACTTTACAAAATAAAATTCATTATTATTCCCATACCATTATTACAGAGAATCAGACAAATTATGCTACCCTCTCCATATTAATGTCAACTTAGTTTATTCAAGCCCGTCTCCAAATACAACACTGTCCCTTTAAGAAATAAAAAAAGCTCTTTACCTGACTTGTTTTTCAAAGCTGGCTAGACACACACATTTTGTGTGCAACCACTCCCCCATTGCTAACTAGAAATTTGCTTTAACTCGGCTAATAACTCACTTAATAGCAAAGATTATGAACAAATGTGAACGTGGCTACATGCAGCTCTCACTCTCATCTCAAAACAAGCGCATCTACTCACGACCACTCCTGCTGTAACACAGTCCAGTTCAAAGTGAATGACACAGATCCATATGGCAATGGTCTATTTACAGATAGGGACACAGCAGCTCTGACTGGTTATGGTGCACTGGTCTGTGTAGAGTATGGGCCTGAGTCGTGCCTGTCAATGCAATAGAATCTTTCTCCAATGCGCTCTGCCTATAAGAAAATATCTTGCATAGATCGTTTTGTTTTGGTATGTTGCATTGAAAGTGGCTAAACTTGCATTGATTCGATCACAATTCCCACAGTAAAGGGAAACGTAGATAGTGTTAATTACTTCCAGTGTCCCAGAGAGGGAATATTGGAAGTAACTACTACATAAGTAGAACAATATTGAGGAATAGGTGTAACCTGCATGTTTAGACAATAGACGTAACTGAAAAAGCCATTTCCTCAACAAGTAAAAAGTTTCTAAAGAGTTCTAAGAAAACAAAAGCTATTTTTGTCATTTCTGCAGTGGAATGTGGAACTGGATTTGGAGTCATGTAGACTAGAGGATTAGTGACAAATAATGTATGTAACCTGATTCTGTTCTTCTCAATCCAATAACTTCAAAGACATGTCTTTTTCAACAATTTAAATAGGTTTCTTCCTGAAACGAGTAATTCCGGTGATGCTGCACACAAATATCCTAGGTTAATCAATGCATAGGCCTACACCACAAGGAATTATAATAACAATGGTAACCAAATACAATTTCTTTGCTTAGGCATAATATTCATAATACTTATTTTAAACACATCAATCAAAGTCAAATAGTATGCCGGTAGCATATCTATTGTCTGTACTGTAAACATCACAAATTCCACAAAGGGTATCAGCAGTTTTCCGTCAGCATTTGTCCTAAAGGCTCTATGCTTTTGAGTATATCAACAGGAGATGCTTAATTCAATCTCAATGAAAATCATGGATAGCCAAAGATGTGTGGAAATGGGTAAGTGCTAGGAGTGAAAAGTGGGAATCTGAAAGGACCACATTTGTGTATTGGTGTCAGCTCAAGTAATTGTTGCATGTTCATTCAACTGTGGGGGCCCCATGTTTGGATAACTAGTGCTGTCTAATGTGTTACTGCATTCAGTATACTACCTCCAGAAATAGAATATCCACATAATTCATGATTACCACAACCCAATTTCTTCACAAAGCAACTTCAGCAAAAATTGCAATTATCCCAATGTTCAAAACTCACTGTTGCCTGAGAGATCAAATCACAGAATATGAATGGTTTAGCTTGCTCAT